>NC_088421.1:22069359-22184359 GCF_034236695.1 Oncorhynchus nerka | reverse complement strand
ATTACAGTAAATCATAGTTGAGTATAGGTCAGTACAGTACAGTAAATAATAGTTGCGTATAGTTCAGTACAGTACAGTACAGTAAATAATAGTTGCGTATAGTTCAGTACAGTACAGTGTAGTAGAATAGAGTGGAGTAGAGTTCAGTACAATACACAGTAGAACACACTAGAGTTGAATACACTATAATGTACTGTACTGTACTATACTCTACTACACTGTAATATACTCTATGACACTGTACTGTACTGTACTGAACTCTACTGTGTAGAGCTGGGAATTGAGAGGGACCTCACGATACGATATTATCACGATACTCAGGTGCCGATACATTATGTATTTCAATTTTCATGATCCTCACAATTCTATATGTATTGCAATTCAATACTGTGATTTTATTGCGATTTCATGGTCAAAACATATTGCTCACCATATGTCTGCTGCAGAAGGACATGAGAGAGCCATGCGAAAACACGTTGTTTTGATCATTCATGGAAATAAAAGTGCTGAAAACAAATTGGCTCCCTATTTTCTTTAAAACACTGGAGTTTTATTGCAGGTACAGCCAACTAGCCCCCAAATAATATTGCGATATTGTCAAATGAGTACAGTCAAAAATAATGTCAAATGAGTACAGTCAAAAATAATATCCCATACCCCCCCCCCCATCACAACTACTGTTCTGTACTTTAATTTCCAAACTTGTGAAACTCAGAATTCTATAATTGGTTCAGATTTGGTCCCGTCTAGAGCAACAAAATGTAGTTTTGTTTGGTGGCGGAGCTCATAAACAAAATAGCCAGTGTCTAGAATGATACCCAAATATGCATATTTCTACTTGTGTACCTATTTATTTCTACTTTGCACATTCTTCCACTGCAAATCTACCATTCCAGTGTTTTACTTGCTATATTGTATTTACTTTGCCACCATGGACTTTTTTTGCCTTTACCTCCCTTATCTCACCTCATTTGCTCACATTGTATATAGACTTGTTTCCACTGTATTATTGACTATGTTTTGTTTATTCCATGTGTAACTCTGTGTTGTTGTATGTGTCGAACTGCTATGCTTTATCTTGGCCAGGTCGCAATTGTAAATGAGAACTTATTCTCAACTTGCTTACCTGGTTAAATAAAGGTGAAATAAAAAATAAAAAGAGAATGACATTCATATCCATAATTATGCATTTCTGTGTAGTACAGATCAGGGACCCATGATGAAATGCCATTCTGCTACTGGTTGTAAATCCACTTCACTTACTATTCTAAAGCTTCCTGTTGAAACTTCCTGTCGAATACAGGCCATTTGCTGTATACATGTAACTGCACTTTGTCGAAATACAAAGAACAAGCAAAAATGTGTCTTTGGTCTTTGCATCGACCGTGTATGAGAATGGTGTTGCGGGTGTTAAAGGTGACTGTGTTACAGGTGGCAGCTGTGCTTTGGTTCCTTTATTCACCATGAGACTGTGCAGACAGAGTGCACCACAGACTAAAGAGGAACTTCAAAACTAAAACTGGAGGATAAAAGCAGCATAACAGAACTTCTCTTTTACAAAACGAGAAGAGGTTTAACGAACGGAAAACAGGAGAAGGCTGCTTTGACCTCACTGACTGCTGTCTGTCTGTGTCTTTGTAAATGTTCTCTTTAATTGAGGCCCTCATTATCACCATCTCCTCTCTCCTACAGACATTACAACCACGGATCCCAACCTCCAGCTAGCATCTCAGCATCCATTTTGTCTTATTCAACTTGTTACCAATCTTGCATACACTCCAAAAGGGTTCGTTGGCTGTCCCAATAGGAGAAACCTTTTGGGTTCCACGTAGAACCCTCTGTGGAAAGGGTTTTTACATGGAACCCAAAAGGGTTCTATCAGTAACCAAAAGGGTTATTCAAAGGGTTCTCCTATGGGGACAGCCATATAACCGTTTTAGGTTCTAGATATCACCTTTTTTTCTAAGCTTGTAGGCACTTCCTTCCTGTCTACTGAATTCAGTGTGTATTGCTACACTGTCTCTTCCTTATTGATTTAAGGGCTGTTGAACAATGTCATTGTCAAGTCAACATACATTCCTCAACCTGATGTTAAAACTGCACATGCAAATGAGGAATTTAAAGTGTTAATTGTGTGGCCTGTTTTACAGTTAGAGGTTTGCTCTACTGGGAAGTTCCTGCCTTGAGGGCGTCATTATGTTGTTGTATTGACTCTGTGATAAAGACCTATTGAGCTTCTGGACATCAAGGTTAATACTGTACACAAAAGGACTGTTACTTGAAAGTATTATTTCTTTGTCTAGCTAATACAGAGTAGAACAAGGTTAGATTGTACTGTGGCACCTTTTACAACCTTACCCCCCTCATGTCTATCAAGCTGACAGAACACAGCTATCAGGAAAGTATGAACAGTGCAAACTATATACAATAACCTCATCGTTAAGAGTATGACAACCAAATTAAAATAAACGTACATACATTTCAATTACTGCAGCTCCCACGTGCAATATGAAACGAATTAATTCAATTATTTCATAAAAAGCAGAAGTTGTCTCTTAACACAAGAATGTGTAGTACAATACACAGAGAAAAATTAATCTCCCAATTAATAGACGATTGAAAGAAGGCTAAATAGAGTTTTTCTACATGTCCACTTTTTAACACACCCAAATCCAAGTACCCTACCAGTTGTTGAACTGCGCGCATACATAACTTAAAGAACTTACCCATCTCCAACCACCACACACTTGATGGCTTGCATTTTCCAGGGGCTGATTTAACAACTTGTGAGTTTACACTTAGTAGGCAAGACAATGATGTAGAATCAGGTGCAGTGCAGGAAATACGTTTGCCTATCTTATCCTGCCCACCGCCTCGACTCTCGCGTTTACTCATGCGCAGCGCAGTTGAATGCGGTTGGCCTTATGTGAAACTGTGATATTTAATGTCCTTCAAATTTGATTAACAAAATACTCAGTGAAGCTTTCAGAAGCTGACATTATGACTCACACTGACATTTAAGCATATCTAGGCTATGACTTTATTGTCCCAGCGCGAACACACTTTTTTTCACCTAGGCTATGACAGTGTTATGCACTTCCGTTTTATTTTCACTAGATGGTGCCCTATATCAAGAAACTGGGAGCAGCGTTTGACAAGTACTCTATATGCACACTAGTTATATAAACGGGGCTGACAACTAGCCTTACTCACAGAAGTTCTATGTTTTATTGTTGCAGAAATCTGCAAATGAACATAAAAAATCTGAAAAGGCTTATTTTATACCTAGCTAAGAAGTAGTCGGGGAATTATATAATTTCAAAAAGTAGTGTATTTATAAAAATCACTTTTGATGCCTAGGGGTGCGTTCGTAAAATGTGCTCTTGCTATCTATTCCGATTTCAGATCACTCTCGTCTGAGTGTGCAGTAGTGCAGAGTAATTGATGAATTTACGAACATGCAACACCCGTTGAATATGACCGGTGTCGGTAAACGTCGGGAAAAAAAACGTTATTAAATTGTTGCCATCAGCAAAGTTACAGTCACGAACGCTCTAGAAAACATGAAAACAGCCTAATCAGCTTTGCTAGGGTGAGTAAAATGGTCAGATTGAGGCGTTCTCTCGTTCATGTCTGGAAGTAGCTAGGAAGCTAGCCAACTTTAGCCTATTAGCTTGGGTGCTTGACTGCCATTGTGAGGTCAGAACACTCGGATCAACCCTACTCCTTGGCCAGAGCGTCCAGTGTGCGCTTTGAACGCCCCTCCCCCCAAGAGCGAAACAAACGCTCAGAGCACACTGAGCGCCCTCTGGCACACCAGATTGAATTTACAAACGCACTGACAGTTTGAGTTGCGCAGGTCTGGGCATGGTACTTGATTTGAGGCGTCAGAAGTGGCTTCCACCCCTGCCTGAAGCACTCTTCCCATCTACTGTACATGTCTACATGAGTGTTGTCAGAACGTAATTACTCTCTCATGACCTCATACATCTATTTATGAAGGTAAGCAGTTGGATCTATTAGTCTTCCCAGAGTTTCAATCTGTGGTTGTTTGAGTTCAGCACAAGGGATTTTCAAATGACTGAAGGTCACTTATGTTGGCTACATTTTCACACTGACTGCTGAATAATTATGGATATTGTGCATTAGATCTATCTCGAACTGGTATCACCAGTCAACACACACACACACACACACACACACATCTTCTTTACTTGTGCAGTATATGCAATTTTTTTCAGTAACAGCACTGACTTTAGGTGGTCAGTTCATTATGTTTTGAGGATGCTATTGACACTGCCCTTCTTGCAGTAGGCTGCATGACTTCAACACTGACACATGTTTCCTGTACAGCCACAGTCTCTCTCCAACACCTTCAACATGGGCAGCCAAAGAAAAGACAGCTTCCTCTGGGGAAAATGTAAGGTTTTTACGTTTTTACAGTCCATTTTGCAATTTAACAACATCCCTAATTAGGCTATATTATCTGGGGATTAACACCATGAACAATACATGAGTGTCTTTATGTAAGATGATGAAGTGTTGAAGTGTCAGTAGACAATGGGGGTTTGACTTGTTGCTGTGAATATCTTACTTGAGAAATGAAAATGAAATACACTAATAAGAAAGTGTACTGATATAGTACCTGTCTTCACAATAGATATTCACTACCGTCTACAGTGACTATTGTGCTTTCAGTCTCTTTACCTTGACCTATATACACTGTGGTATAAAGTCAGCAGTGTTCAACGGATTCAAATGGTTTGTTTTGATCACTTTTACCACAGTGATGAATGTTATTCACTTTATTATAGCATCACCTGACTTTATAGAGACATATTGTTGTCATATAGCCTTTATATACCTCAAGTTCTCATTACTGACTATCAAGTAACGTTCAGAGGTGTTGCTCACAGTATAGTGTTCAACAATCTAATTGCCAAGATAGATGGAGTTTGGTGATGTTGTATTATGAGTTAAGGTTATACTGTCTAGTTAATGTTGTATTGTCTAGTTATAATGTTGTATTGTGTCATTATAATGTTGTATTGTGTCATTATAATGTTGTATTGTGTCATTATAATGTTGTATTGTGTCATTATAATGTTGTATTGCCTAGTTATGATGTTGTATCGTCTCGTTATATTGTTTTATTGTGTAATTATAATGTTGTGTTGTCTAGTTATAATGTTGTGTTGTCTAGTTATAATGTTGTGTTGTCTAGTTATAATGTTGTGTTGTCTAGTTATAATGTTGTATTGCCTAGTTATGATGTTGTATCGTCTCGTTATATTGTTTTATTGTGTAATTATAATGTTGTGTTGTCTAGTTATAATGTTGTGTTGTCTAGTTATAATGTTGTATTGTCTAGTTATAATGTTGTGTTGTCTAGTTATAATGTTGTATTGTCTAGTTATAATGTTGTGTTGTCTAGTTATAATGTTGTATTGTCTAGTTAGTTATAATGTTGTATTGTCTAGTTATAATGTTGTGTTGTCTAGTTATAATGTTGTATTGTCTAGTTATAATGTTGTGTTGTCTAGTTATAATGTTGTGTTGTCTAGTTATAATGTTGTGTTGTCTAGTTATAATGTTGTATTGTCTAGTTATAATGTTGTGTTGTCTAGTTATAATGTTGTGTTGTCTAGTTATAATGTTGTATTGTCTAGTTATAATGTTGTGTTGTCTAGTTATAATGTTGTATTATCTAGTTATAATGTTGTGTTGTCTAGTTATAATGTTGTGTTGTCTAGTTATAATGTTGTGTTGTCTAGTTATAATGTTGTATTGTCTAGTTATAATGTTGTGTTGTCTAGTTATAATGTTGTATTGTCTAGTTATAATGTTGTGTTGTCTAGTTATAATGTTGTATTATCTAGTTAATGTTGTATTATCTAGTTAATGTTGTATTGTCTAGTTATAATGTTGTGTTGTCTAGTTATAATGTTGTATTGTCTAGTTATAATGTTGTGTTGTCTAGTTATAATGTTGTGTTGTCTAGTTATAATGTTGTGTTGTCTAGTTATAATGTTGTATTGTCTAGTTATAATGTTGTGTTGTCTAGTTATAATGTTGTATTGTCTAGTTATAATGTTGTATTGTCTAGTTATAATGTTGTATTGTCTAGTTATAATGTTGTGTTGTCTAGTTATAATGTTGTATTGTCTAGTTATAATGTTGTGTTGTCTAGTTATAATGTTGTGTTGTCTAGTTATAATGTTGTGTTGTCTAGTTATAATGTTGTGTTGTCTAGTTATAATGTTGTGTTGTCTAGTTATAATGTTGTATTGTCTAGTTATAATGTCTAGTTATAATGTTGTCTAGTTATAATGTTGTGTTGTCTAGTTATAATGTTGTGTTGTCTAGTTATAATGTTGTGTTGTCTAGTTATAATGTTGTGTTGTCTAGTTATAATGTTGTATTGTCTAGTTATAATGTTGTGTTGTCTAGTTATAATGTTGTATTGTCTAGTTATATTGTCTAGTTATAATGTTGTGTTGTCTAGTTATAATGTTGTGTTGTGTAGTTATAATGTTGTATTGTCTAGTTATAATGTTGTGTTGTCTAGTTATAATGTTGTATTGTCTAGTTATAATGTTGTATTGTCTAGTTATAATGTTGTGTTGTCTAGTTATAATGTTGTCTAGTTGTCTAGTTATAATGTTGTATTGTCTAGTTATAATGTTGTGTTGTCTAGTTATAATGTTGTGTTGTCTAGTTATAATGTTGTATTGTCTAGTTATAATGTTGTGTTGTCTAGTTATAATGTTGTGTTGTCTAGTTATAATGTTGTGTTGTCTAGTTATAATGTTGTATTGTCTAGTTATAATGTTGTGTTGTCTAGTTATAATGTTGTATTGTCTAGTTATAATGTTGTATTGTCTAGTTATAATGTTGTGTTGTCTAGTTATAATGTTGTATTGTCTAGTTATAATGTTGTGTTGTCTAGTTATAATGTTGTGTTGTCTAGTTATAATGTTGTATTGTCTAGTTATAATGTTGTGTTGTCTAGTTATAATGTTGTGTTGTCTAGTTATAATGTTGTGTTGTCTAGTTATAATGTTGTGTTGTCTAGTTATAATGTTGTGTTGTCTAGTTATAATGTTGTATTGTCTAGTTATAATGTTGTGTTGTCTAGTTATAATGTTGTGTTGTCTAGTTATAATGTTGTGTTGTCTAGTTATAATGTTGTATTGTCTAGTTATAATGTTGTATTGTCTAGTTATAATGTTGTGTTGTCTAGTTATAATGTTGTGTTGTCTAGTTATAATGTTGTGTTGTCTAGTTATAATGTTGTATTGTCTAGTTATAATGTTGTGTTGTCTAGTTATAATGTTGTGTTGTCTAGTTATAATGTTGTATTGTCTAGTTATAATGTTGTAGTTATAATGTTGTATTGTCTAGTTATAACCTGAAAAGGGAGTAATGAATAACCCTCATCTAAAAACCGTGAGAAGCTGTTATGAGGACAAGACTAGAGCAGATCACTTACTAATGGACATTACTGGGGCTCATTCTATAAAAAGCTGAAGTTCAGCAGTTATATTTAGCTAGTGCTGAGAAGTGCAGTATGTTGAGTTACTGTATGCTAGAGTTGGTGTGAGGGTGGTTGTCAAGGCACATTTCTGACACCTTTGATATGTTCAGTGTATACAGGAAGATGTCTCAATTAGGTCTCAGGGGTTTTGTCCGACTGCTTCATTTATGCATTGGATGATAATGATGGTTTCATCTGTATGTTTGTTTTTGTGTGTATAATCAATTATACAGCTTCCACAATACTTAGCTCAATGGAGAGGCAGGAGATAGACACCATGAAGTTTCATAAGAGTGACCTATTAGATGACATTCAGGTACAGTAAATCATCCTCTCAACCAGGGCTATTTTTGTACAGTCAAAATGCTTTATGAAACTGAATTTTGCCAGAATGAAACTAACTGTATTGTGACATTACCTACCTAACAAACCTAACAGTTATTACATTCACAAAAGCCTCCCTCAAAAGTTATAACATCTCAGAAACATACCGTTTTATGAGTTGACTGACCCTGTACCCCTGTATGTGCCAAGGGCTTGAGTCAGCTATGGATAAAATATCATATATTATCATCTCATCCATTTGACATCATTTCCCCTTGTGTAGAAGCTGAGGTTGGAGATTGACAGCGTCATGACAGAAATCCACAACATTGAGACGGACGAGGAGAAGTAAGTTAGAGCTTGCACAATGGCTCATTCGGATAGGTTACCATTGACCAGTAGGCCTCTTCCTCTGTGGGAGAGTTAGCTACAGTAACACTTGGCAGTGTGTCGTAGCTTCTTTTGAATCTATCACAGCACAAACACCAGATCAACAATACTCCCTGACATCCATCTTGACAAAGAGGCTCCTCTGACGTCATATCCCTCCCTAACTCCCTCCCTAACTCAGACTAAGAAAGGCACGCCCCCCTGTGGTCACCTCTTCGTCCTTATAAGTGGGCTCTGGGGGCGTTGTCTTCAAGAACAAGAACAGATTCTGCCCCCATCTGTAAGGCCCCTCTGTATATGTGTGTTTCCTGTTTCTTCACTAGCAGCTACAGGAATGTGGTAAAACTCTTATATGTCAGCAGCATGAAACACTGAGACATGTTCCAGGCAGGACAACCCCAGCTTCCTTTAATTGTCTCGCTCTCACTGTGTGTCATCTTATGCAGTGGACACATACTGTAGCTAGTATAACGCTCATGGGCAAAAGTGGTGTAATTATCCTTTGTCAATATTTATTCTGTTTTGTCTTTGTCTCTCTTCAGCAAAAATGTTGTGAGAGACAAGAGGTTCTTAAGTGGGAAAAAGAAATTCAACATGGACCATAAAAAGGTGAGCTCATTTCACACACTGTAATTAGAGCCCTTAGTTTTTCCTGGTGAGGTTCTCTGGTAAGACAAAGTCATAACATTACTCAATATGGAATACACTAAACACAAATACATACGGATCAGATATGTACTGAAATGTGAAGTGCTTCAATTATAACATTTAAGTAGTAAAAATCTGTATAATTATCACATCTCTACTGACGGAGGCTTGCCACAGCTAGAAGTTTAAATAGTTAACTGCAAGATGACAGAACAAATAATCTGACACAAACGAATGAATGCTGAGCGAGTGACGTGACTTATGTGCAGAAGTGCAACTGTGCGGAGGCATAGAGAGGGGGAGAGAAAACGAGAGAGAACCACATCCTGTTCCGTGAAGAGGAGCGGAGGCGCACGCTCCTGCTCAAACCACAAACACCCCTCCTTTCCTCTCATCTGACGAGAGGCCAAAACCATAATATAAAGTCCCCCAGGCCTGTATGACCACCCTGGAGACAAGCCTGGCCTGTATGACTACCCTGGAGACAAGCCTGGCCTGTATAACCACCCTAGAGACAAGCCTGGCCTGTATAACCACCCTAGAGACAAGCCTGGCCTGTATGACCACCCTGGAGACAAGCCTGGCCTGTATGACCACCCTGGAGATAAGCCTGGCCTGTATGACCACCCTGGAGACAAGCCTGGCCTGTATGACCACCCTGGAGACAAGCCTGGCCTGTATGACCACCCTGGAGAAAAGCCTGGCCTGTATGGCCACCCTGGAGAAAAGCCTGGCCTGTATAACCACCCTGGAGACAAGCCTGGCCTGTATGACCACCCTGGAGACAAGCCTGGCCTGTATGACCACCCTGGAGACAAGCCTGGCCTGTATGACCACCCTGGAGACAAGCCTGGCCTGTATAACCACCCTAGAGACAAGCCTGGCCTGTATGACCACCCTGGAGAAAAGCCTGGCCTGTATGACCACTCTGGAGACAAGCCTGGCCTGCATGACCACCCTGGAGAAAAGCCTGGCCTGTATGACCACCCTGGAGAAAAGCCTGGCCTGTATGACCACCCTGGAGAAAAGCCTATGTGTGGGTGTGTGCAAAGGCTAGAGATCGAGTCAAGCAGGTCATTGGTTTCTTTAGCTGGAAGCTCTGCATTGTTTAGATATAAGAAGATATATTGCTTACAGCTCTCTCAGAATGGCAGACAATGCATACAGAATATTTCATATGTGCATGACCACTACTGCACATCACAGTGCTTTAGACCTCATTATGATTTCTGCAATTTTTTAATTCCACATACATGTATGCGTTAATGCATTCATATCTTCCAAGTTCATACATGTTCATTGACTTGTCATGGCCTCTTCCCCCAGGGTATTCAGTACCTGGTTGACAATGACCTGTTGGAGTGGACAGCAGAGGCAGTGGCTGAGTTCCTATACAAAGAGGAAGGACTGAACAAGACAGCCATTGGGAACTTTTTAGGAGAGAGGTACACAATGCTTCTGAACATGACCAGGATAATGATGGCTTTGTTGATGGGGATAATGATGACTGTCATAACCACTCATTATCTAAATAATCTCCATATCACTGATTTGACTCTTGTTTGTGTTCATGCAGGGAGGAAATGCACCTTCAAACTCTGAAAGCCTTTGTAGAACTACACGAGTTCTCCGACCTGAATCTGGTGCAGGCACTGAGGTTAGTGTTGCACTTCACTAGTGCCTCTTTTACACTCATACATGAATATATTCTCATTATTATATTCATTTCCACAGTCAATCCTGTCTGATTCCTGTCTCTTCCCTGGCTCATCCCTGTAGGCAGTTCCTGTGGAGTTTCCGTCTCCCTGGAGAAGCCCAGAAGATTGATAGGATGATGGAGGCATTCGCTACACGCTACTGTGACTGTAATGCAGGGGTCTTCCAGTCAACAGGTACTGTACAGTACTGTAGTGCACAGGAACCAGCCTCCTCTACCATGCTGCTGACTCCCTACACTGACAGATCAGCAAGACAGATGGGGAGGGGGTTGAGGAGTACATTTTGAGGCATATTCAAATCATTTCACAAAGGTGATGCTGATTAAGGTTGCAAATACATATCATTGACCAAACAGTAAGGAAATGTGTGGGTGTTTCAAACAGACACCTGCTACATCCTGTCCTTTGCCGTCATCATGCTGAACACCAGTCTCCATAACCCCAACGTGAAGGATAAGCCCAATCTGGAGCGCTTCTTCAGTATGAACAGAGGCATCAACAACGGGGGTGACCTGCCCAACGACCTGCTCATGGTGAGGCTTCAGGGGTCAGAGGTCAGGAGTTAACTCCACTCTCAGAATGTGACCCCTATTTGGTTGTTGTTGTCTGTAGCTGTAGTTACAGTAACTCTCATCTACTACCTCATTAAATCCAGAAACTCTATGAGAGCATTCGGAACGAGCCGTTCAAAATTCCAGAGGATGATGGGAACGACCTCACACACACCTTCTTCAACCCGGACAGAGAGGGTTGGCTGCTCAAAATGGGTGGGATGATTAGCAATATCATTAGATAAGAGAATTGTCTTATAATTGTGGCATTACCAAGCATTAAAAATAAGCTTACCACAGAATGATCTGATTTCCTTTATGGAGCTTGTTGGATGGAGAGTTTTATGATGAAACGTTTTATTTGTGTAATGAAATGTAAACTTTTCCTCTCTGCAGGAGGAAGGGTGAAAACATGGAAGAGGCGGTGGTTTATTTTGACAGACAGCTGTCTGTACTACTTTGAGTATACCACAGTGAGTATGCTATACCCCCAACTTTGTCATAGGGTTTGCCAGTAATGTAATTTAGGATAAAAGATGGTAGTAGTTACTGCTAAGTGATAGTTCTTGACCAAAGCAACTCTCTCTCCTCCTCCCTCAGGATAAAGACCCCATAGGGATCATTCCCCTTGAGAACCTCTGTGTAAGAGAGATAGAAGACTCTACCAAACAGGTACAGGGTATTCCACTGACTGTATACTTCTTTCTAAGGTTTATGGCAGTGCCACCTGTTCTATGGTGTTTCAGTCTCATAGTCTGTGCAGAAGTCACATTTACAGAAGCTACTCTCTTAGCTGTCACGGCACTGTATGACTCATAGCCTCCGTATGACTCATAGCCTCCGTATGAGAAAGGAAGGTTTTAACTGGAAGATTAGGAGTAATTAGACCAATATACTATGGGATCATTTCCTTTAAAAAAAGAAGTTATAACCAGTCATTTGGCTTGGGCAGGTGTTTTGTGAACATTTGTATGCATGTGTGTGCTTCTTTGTGAGCAGTACTGTCTAGAGATCTACAACCCCAGAGGGCAGAAGATCAAGGCGTGCAAGACAGAGAACGGAGGCAGGGTGGTGGAGGGGAAACACCAGTCCTACAGGATGAGTGCAGCCACAGCAGATGAGAGAGATGACTGGATAGGCTCCATCAGGTCAGACACCTCAACCCAGGCTTAACACATACCTGTACTACACGCCATACACTTCACACATGACATCCCAAATGACAGTTGTGTCCTGGCACCAAGGATAAAGTGAACTTGATGATGATTATCATTTGGACACTTGTCTTATTCTTCTCTCTGTCTTTCCCTCAGAGCAAGTATCACCAAGGATCCCTTCTATGACCTGGTGTCATTGCGCAAGAGGAAAGTCATCAACAACAACAATGCTTCACAGGACTGAGACATCAGACATGATATAAAGCATCATGGGAATTGAGCCCGGTAATGATCTGTAGAGGTCCCTCTCCGTAGCAGAAATGCTTGGAAATGATAGACTGGTTCAAGTACATAGACATGGCGCTTAACGTTACAGTGCTTTACAGTACAGCATTAGTGCAATACTGTAACTCTGAATGAAAAAAGATCATTGTGACCTGTGCGTGGTTTAAAGCTGTCAAACCAGAAACTCCCCATACCTCTTACTGTAAGTCTAATTTTATGGTTGAGGTTAGAGTCACTCAGTCTGTTCAATTACTAATAGAAAGTGATTTCTGTTAATATTTCTTAGAAATAAGAATTTAAAAGTACGTGGGAGAGAGTTGCAAACGAAAATAAGTGTGTAGCACTGTAAGAATAATGCATCATTCTATAAGGACAGATTTGAACATGTAATGTATAACGCAAAGTTACTAAAATGTAGTTGTATATAGTTATAGTTGATTCTGTTTCATAAGCTTCGAACAAAGGAACTATCAGGTAAGCATTACGGAAATGCTCCACCTTTTCACCTTGCACCAGGCTCAGCGATTTCAGTTCCTAGTAAGCCTCTGTACTACGAGCCTTTTCCTCTCCCAAGCCTATAGAATTCCTGTTACGTGGACACAAAACTTCAACACTGATTCAGTGTTGCGACGTTCTTCCATTGCCTTAGAGGCATTGTGTAAATATTTTTTGAAATATGTATTTTTCAACTCATAACATATGTATTTTGTAAATACTGTATTATAATATGAAGTTATTTTGCACATTGCCTTTAAAGTACAGACAGTGATAATACACACATCTGTATACATGCCTTAATAATGTTGAATAAATAATAAATAATACATGCTTATTTTATTATAAATATGTGTGTACTTCTTTCACAACAGATGACAGATAGTAGCAGATTATAATTACATCAAACGGGCCTAAAAAGCGTGACTGAAGACCTTTCTCTTCAGGAGGGCTCTATGTTGATTGCACTGCTCATTGGTTTCATTGTCCCTTGTAGCGTCAGCTATGTTCTTTGTGTCAGTTTCCCTGTCCATTTTATATTTATTCTGTATAATGAAATGCGCTTTACAAATGTAATATACCTTCCTCTTCTTCTTATTATTATCATAAATATCTTAGATATATACTGAACAAAAATATATACGCAACATATAAAGTGTTGGTCCCATGTTTCATGAGCTGAAATAAAAGATCGCAGAAAAGTTCAAAATGTTCTACATTTTTATTTTTACAAATTTGTTTACATCACTGTTAGTGGGCATTTCTTCTTTGCCAAGATAATCCATCCACCTGACAGGTGGGGCATATCAATGATTAAACAGCATGATCATTACACAGGTGAACCTTGTGGTGGGGACAATAAAAGGCCACTCTAAAATTTGCTACACAACACAATGCCACAGATGTTTCAAGTTTTGAGGGAGCATGCAATTGGCATGCTGACTGCAGGAATGTCCACCAGAGCTGTTGCCAGAGAATTGAATGCTTGTTTCTCTACCAATGTCGTTTTAGAGATTTTGTCAGTACGTTCAACCGGCCTCACAACCGCAGACCACGTGTAACCACGCCAGACCAGGACCTCCACATCCGGCTTCTTCACCTGCGGGATCGTCTGAGACCAGCCACCTGGACAGCTGATGAAACTATGGGTTTGCACAACCAAATAGTTTCTGCACAAACTGTCAGAAACCATTTTAGGGAAGCTCATCTGCGTGCTCGTCGTCCTTACCAGGGTCTTGACCTGACTGCAGTTTGGCATCTTAACCAACTTCAGTGGTAAATGCTCACCTTCGATGGCCACTGGCACACTGGAAAAGTGTGCTCTTCACGGATAAATCCCATTTTCAACTGTACTGGGCAGATGGCAGACAGTGTGTATGGCGTCGTGTGGGTACCGAGCCCCATGGTGGCAGTGGGTTTATGGTATGGGCAGGCATAAGCTACAGACAACGAACACGATTGCATTTTTATCAATGTCAATTTGAATGCGCAGAGATACCATGATGAGATCCTGAGGACCATTGTCGTGCCATTCATCCGCCGCCATCACCTCATGTTTCAGCAGCATAATGCACGGCCCCATGTTGCAAGGATCTGGACACAACTCCTGGAAGCTGAAAATGTCCCTGTTCTTACATGATTTGCATACTAACCAGACATGTCACCCATTGAGCATGAGTTTGGGACGCTCTGGATTGATGTGTCCAACAGCGTGATCCAGTTCCCAATAATATCCAGCAATTTAGCACAGCAGAGGAGTGCGACAACATTCCACAGGCCACAATCAACAGCTTTAAAAACTATGCGAAGAAGTTTTGTCATGCTGCATGAGGCAAATGGTGGTCACACCAGATTTGATGGTTTTCTGATAAACACCCTTACCTTTTTTAAGTTATCTGTGACTGACATATGTGTATCTGCATTCCCAATCATATGAAATCCATAGATTAGAGTGTAATGAATTTATTTCAATTGACTGATTTACTTTTATGAACTGTAACTCAGTAAAATCTTTGAAATTGTTGCATGTTTCATTTATATTTTTGTTCAGTGTAAAATCAAATTAAGTAGTTTTAAACCATTTTTATTATTTAGTGATACAAATGTAATCAATCTGATATTGTTCAACACAAATAAGGAAAAACACAAAGATATTATCAAAGGAAACACTATTTGAATTTCTAAAATGTCCAGTAGATGGTGCCAGATTATAATCTGTTGTTGGTTTTCAGTTTTCAATACTTATTAGGTGTCAGAGTTTAATAACCACTCATCAATATGCTTTATGTCTCCCATGACATGGGAAAATATATTTTAGCAACCCAAATGCACAGCTCCTAATGAAGAAACATTGAATCATGTCATGTGGTCATCCTGAGGTACTGTGTACTGAGGTGCTGCGTTGTTTTTAGCATCATGTGATGAAAGACGCATCATACTGGCTGTGTTTCTCTATTTTGAAAGTTATTCATCTTGAAAACCTTTTGGGACATTTTGGGACTAGAAATGGACTGCTGAAACAAATAACCAAATATTGTTGTTGGATGGGGTTTTCCTTTAAGTACTGTATTTCTACTGTGAAATGAGGCCTGCACCTGTGGTATGAAAAACACAAGCATCCTTCCTGTGCACGTCACTTCCTGTGTGCATGTGTGTCTGTCATAGGGCTGTGGTTCTGCTCTGAGGTTACTATAGCTCTTATGCAGATATGAGAGACAAAACATACAGGGAGGAGAGTTGATGCAGGGAGTGATACACTTACCCTCCCCACGTGTGACAGCAACATCCATGAAGAGGGCTACTGTAATATACACAGTATGTATATGTTGTAAGTCCTCTCTCACTCACAGTTAAATATACAGTACTGTATGTCCACACACAATATGCAGTACACCGTTTGAGTGAAGGTACAGTAAGCTTAGGCTACAATCTTATGAAACCTTTCCCTAAAGCTTCACAGGCAAGAGTGAACCAAAGAAATGTCTATATGTTTTTTTTAAAAGTGAATTCTCGCATAAATTTCTCTTCAAACAAGGGTGGGAATAAAAACTCTGATGCACCAAGAGAGAGAGAATAAAAACACTGATGCACCCAGAGAGAGAGAATAAAAACACTGATGCACCAAGAGAGAGAGAGAATAAAAACACTGATGCACCAAGAGAGAGAATAAAAACACTGATGCACCCAGAGAGAGAGAATAAAAACACTGATGCACCCAGAGAGAGAGAATAAAAACACTGATGCACCAAGAGAGAGAGAGAATAAAAACACTGATGCACCAAGAGAGAGAGAATAAAAACACTGATGCACCCAGAGAGAGAGAGAATAAAAACACTGATGCACCCAGAGAGAGAGAATAAAAACACTGATGCACCAAGAGAGAGAATAAAAACACTGATGCACCAAGAGAGAGAGAATAAAAACACTGATGCACCCAGAGAGAGAGAATAAAAACACTGATGCACCAAGAGAGAGAATAAAAACACTGATGCACCAAGAGAGAGAGAATAAAAACACTGATGCACCAAGAGAGAGAGAATAAAAACACTGATGCACCCAGAGAGAGAGAATAAAAACACTGATGCACCAAGAGAGAGAATAAAAACACTGATGCACCCAGAGAGAGAGAATAAAAACACTGATGCACCCAGAGAGAGAATAAAAACACTGATGCACCCAGAGAGAGAGAATAAAAACACTGATGCACCAAGAGAGAGAATAAAAACACTGATGCACCCAGAGAGAGAGAATAAAAACACTGATGCACCCAGAGAGAGAGAATAAAAACACTGATGCACCCAGAGAGAGAGAATAAAAACACTGATGCACCCAGAGAGAGAGAATAAAAACACTGATGCACCCAGAGAGAGAGAATAAAAACACTGATGCACCCAGAGAGAGAGAATAAAAACACTGATGCACCCAGAGAGAGAGAATAAAAACACTGATGCACCCAGAGAGAGAGAATAAAAACACTGATGCACCCAGAGAGAGAATAAAAACACTGATGCACCAAGAGAGAGAGAATAAAAACACTGATGCACCAAGAGAGAGAGAATAAAAACACTGATGCACCCAGAGAGAGAATAAAAACACTGATGCACCCAGAGAGAGAATAAAAACACTGATGCACCCAGAGAGAGAGAATAAAAACACTGATGCACCCAGAGAGAGAGAGAATAAAAACACTGATGCACCCAGAGAGAGAGAATAAAAACACTGATGCACCCAGAGAGAGAGAATAAAAACACTGATGCACCCAGAGAGAGAGAATAAAAACACTGATGCACCAAGAGAGAGAGAATAAAAACACTGATGCACCCAGAGAGAGAGAATAAAAACACTGATGCACCAAGAGAGAGAATAAAAACACTGATGCACCCAGAGAGAGAGAATAAAAACACTGATGCACCCAGAGAGAGAGAATAAAAACACTGATGCACCAAGAGAGAGAATAAAAACACTGATGCACCCAGAGAGAGAATAAAAACACTGATGCACCCAGAGAGAGAGAATAAAAACACTGATGCACCCAGAGAGAGAGAATAAAAACACTGATGCACCCAGAGAGAGAGAATAAAAACACTGATGCACCAAGAGAGAGAGAATAAAAACACTGATGCACCCAGAGAGAGAGAATAAAAACACTGATGCACCCAGAGAGAGAGAATAAAAACACTGATGCACCCAGAGAGAGAGAATAAAAACACTGATGCACCCAGAGAGAGAGAATAAAAACACTGATGCACCAAGAGAGAGAATAAAAACACTGATGCACCCAGAGAGAGAGAATAAAAACACTGATGCACCCAGAGAGAGAATAAAAACACTGATGCACCAAGAGAGAGAATAAAAACACTGATGCACCCAGAGAGAGAATAAAAACACTGATGCACCCAGAGAGAGAGAATAAAAACACTGATGCACCCAGAGAGAGAGAATAAAAACACTGATGCACCCAGAGAGAGAGAATAAAAACACTGATGCACCCAGAGAGAGAGAATAAACAGCTATCAACTGCACTTATTATACCGGCAGCCAAAACATGTGTATACCCACCCAAACCATATCTACAACTAGCAGAGTTAGGATTAAGCGGAGCTCCTGCACAGTCGTCAATTTCTTCGACAAATCGACAGATAAGATAGTGGCAGGAAATGTTATCTAAAGGTTGAGCAAGAAAAATGTGATCATGTCCAAAAACAAAAAATCACATGACTGTGGAGAAGATTTGATTTAGCAAAACTATCTAAGTCCTCTGTAAATGATTGCAAAACAAAATAGACAAGTTATTTTTTATATCATGATTTCATATAAAACAACAGTCACACCTCAGAGATAGGAAGTCAGTCAATTACATGAAGTATGTGTGGTCTCATACATCTTTGGCATTTTTATATACAAGACTTCACACTATAATTTCAATGAGAAAATGTCCTTTGCTCTTTGTAATTGCTATGCATAAAAAATAAGCAAAATATGTCTTAGTCCCTATTGCTTCTTTTTTATTAAGATGACAGATATAGCCATGGACCAGTGACATGTTTATAATGTCACATAGGTTTAGAGACAATGTATTGTTGTATGTTAACAGCAGAAGTGTGTGATCGGTGTCTGATCTGTTAAAACAACATCCATTATTCAGACACTACACACTCCAGTGGAGATAAGGGCCAGTCCACTAACAATTTAACAAATGCCCTTGGTAAGGTGACACCTTGTGTGAGAGAAGAGAGCTGATCACTTTTCCTTCTCCATAGTAACCTGAAGGATAGACACATTCAGAATAGATCTATACCTGTGTTTTTAACGCCATCCATTTGTTTAGGTTTAAAAGCAGCCGTTTCAATGACAGTGATACAGGGAAGAGCAATACAACATGTTGATTTCTTATGACATGTGAGCAGTAACATAAGATCAGTTTTCAAGCATCGAATGACTGACCAATCAAGTCTGTATTGGCATTTCCCTGACACAGGTGGTGAATGCCATCTGAGACGGGCAGGACTCAGGAGACACTCACTGGTATGTGGCATTAGATCACTCCTGCTAAACAACAACATTAGGCTCATATTAAAGGAAGTGAGTCTGGCATTGAAGACCCTCACTACTCTAACTGATAAGGCAGTGGCGGTCCACACAGTCTCACACCAAGTCTCACTAAGGAACATTATAGTAGTACATAGAATGAGCAGCACATGTAATTACTATACTCCTGCCATGGCATGTCATTACTATACTGCCATGACATGTAATTACTACACTCCTGCCATGACATGTAATTACTACACTCCTGCCATGATATGTAATTACTATACTCCTGCCATGATATGTACTTACTACACTCCTGCCATGATATGTAATTACTATACTCCTGCCATGATATGTAATTACTATACTCCTGCCATGGCATGTCATTACTACACTCCTGCCATGATATGTAATTACTATACTCCTGCCATGATATGTAATTACTATACTCCTGCCATGGCATGTCATTACTACACTCCTGCCATGATATGTACTTACTATACTCCTGCCATGATATGTAATTACTATACTCCTGCCATGGCATGTCATTACTACACTCCTGCCATGATATGTACTTACTACACTCCTGCCATGACATGTAATTACTATACTCCTGCCATGGCATGTCATTACTACACTCCTGCCATGGCATGTCATTACTACACTCCTGCCATGGCATGTCATTACTATACTCCTGCCATGATATGTAATTACTATACTCCTGCCATGGCATGTCATTACTACACTCCTGCCATGGCATGTCATTACTACACTCCTGCCATGATATGTAATTACTATACTCCTGCCATGACATGTCATTACTACACTCCTGCCAAGACATGTATTTACTACACTCCTGCCATGACATGTCATTACTACACTCCTGCCATGGCATGTATTTACTACACTCCTGCCATGACATGTCATTACTACACTCCTGCCATGACATGTATTTACTACACTCCTGCCATGACATGTCATTACTACACTCCTGCCATGACATGTCATTACTACACTCCTGCCATGACATGTATTTACTATACTCCTGCCATGACATGTAATTACTATACTCCTGCCATGACATGTATTTACTATACTCCTGCCATGACATGTAATTACTATACTCCTGCCATGACATGTCATTACTATACTCCTGCCATGACATGTATTTACTATACTCCTGCCATGACATGTAATTACTATACTCCTGCCATGACATGTATTTACTATACTCCTGCCATGACATGTATTTACTATACTCCTGCCATGACATGTCATTACTACACTCCTGCCATGACATGTATTTACTATACTCCTGCCATGACATGTAATTACTATACTCCTGCCATGGCATATCATTACTACACTCCTGCCATGGCATGTTATCACTATACTCCTGCCATGACATGTCATTACTACACTCCTGCCATGACATGTATTTACTATACTCCTGCCATGACATGTCATTACTACACTCCTGCCATGACATGTTATCACTATACTCCTGCCATGACATGTAATCACTATACTCCTGCCATGACATGTCATTACTACACTCCTGCCATGACATGTTATCACTATACTCCTGCCATGACATGTCATTACTACACTCCTGCCATGACATGTATTTACTATACTCCTGCCATGACATGTAATTACTATACTCCTGCCATGGCATATCATTACTACACTCCTGCCATGGCATGTCATTACTATACTCCAGCCATGCCATGTCATTACTACACTCCTGCCATGACATGTAATTACTATACTCCTGCCATGGCATATCATTACTACACTCCTGCCATGATATGCAATTACTATACTCCTGTCATGACATGTCATTATTATACTCATGACATGACATGTAATCACTATACTCCTGCCATGAAATGTAATCACTATACTCCTGCCATGGCATGTAATTACTATACTCCTGCCATGACATGTTATCACTATACTCCTGCCATGACATGTAATCACTATACTCCTGCCATTACATTTACATTTACATTTAAGTCATTTAGCAGACGCTCTTATCCAGAGCGACTTCTGCCATGACATGTTATCACTATACTCCTGCCATGACATGTAATTACTATACTCCTGCCATGACATGTCATTACTATACTCCTGCCATGAAATGTAATTACTATACTCCTGCCATGGCATGTAATTACTATACTCCAGCCATGCCATGTAATTACTATACTCCTGCCATGACATGTATTTACTATACTCCTGCCATGACATGTAATTACTATACCCCTGCCATGATATGCAATTGCTATACTCCTGCCATGACATGTCATTACTATACTCCAGCCATGACATGTAATCACTATACTCCTACTCCACATCTAATACTGCATCTGATAATGGCAATTACTTCAAATGTCCTCTGGCTCTGTCTCTCCCAGCTGATCCTGTCCTCCCTCTCTTCATCTCAGGACTGGATGCAGTTCTTCTTGGAAGGCTTCTTGTGTCGCTTTCCTAGAGGGAAAGGAGAAAAGAAGGGATGAGCCATCAAACAGTCCACGTGAGGGACTATTGCAGACAAATGAAAACCACAAATGGTAGAATATAACAACATACCGTCATCCTCTCCTTTGTTGAGGGTCATTAGAGACATACTTCTTTGAGGCATTTTTGAAGGCTTTTTGTTCTTAAATTTCAACAGGGATGGTTTCTCTACCATCTCAAATGAGTCATCAGTGGCAGTGCTATTCGTCTCTGAGACTTTGCGGGTAGAAGAGGGGCTTTGGCGGGTCGGGGAGGGGTTTGGGCAGGTAGGGGAGGGTGTTGAGTGGGTAGGGAGGGGTTTGGGTTGCAAGGGGAGGGGTTCGGTGGGTAAGTGAGGGGTTGGGTGGGTAGGGGAGGGGGTTCGATGGGCAAGGGAGGGGTTGGGCGGCTAGGGAAGGGAGTTGGGTGGCTAGGTGTGGGGGTTGGGTGGCTAGGGGTGGGGGTTGGGCGGCTAGGGGAAGGGGTTGGGCGGGTGGAGGAGGGGCTTGAAGGAGTGGCCCCATCCTCCTCTATAGTCTCACTGTTGTGATTGGATCCTCTGCCTTTCAGGAAGAGCCTGAAAGAACTGCGTTGTTTCTTTCCACCTAAGGCCTGGTGCTTCTGCGAACCTCCCTTCCCATCCTCCTCATCCTGCACAGTAGAACTGGGGGACTTCGCAGTGACCTTGTCCAGTTCCACACTACTGCCCCCTTTGGCATGGAGTAGCGTCGACAGTCCGTTCCGTTCGAGTCCTCCGCCCAGTGAATCTCTGAGTGCGGAGAGGTCCTGTAAGGACCCAGTGAGCCCGAGACTGTTCCCCACCACCAGAGAATACTTAGGGTTGTGGTATTTATGTGCAGGCACCCTCTGGTCAGCCTGCCCCCGAGAGTCCCCTAGAGACACCTGGAAACGGGAGGTGGACATCAACAGGGGCTTGGGGACCACCACCTTCCGTACCGGGGCAGGCATGGGAGGCTTGGTTATGTGGAACTCCTTGTAAAGGTCCACATTCTCAGATACAGCATACATTTCCCTGAAGTCATTGTCGAAGAAGTCCACCACCTGCCCAGACATTACTGTGATGGTGTTCCTGTCCATCCTAGAGGAGCTCCATGTGAAGCTGGAGATGACAGAACAAGAGAGTGAGACACAGACTCAAAGCTCAAAGAGTAGGAAAAAATCATGTTTGCTCTGGCTGAATGAATGTGAGTGGAAGTGTATGACTGAGAAAATGACTGACCTGTAAGAGCCAAACATAACCTTTTCTCCGTCCACCAGCATGTATTTGGAGCACAGAGAGCCGGGCAGCCTGCCAAATGACAGGGCCAGCCCAGAACCTTTCACCGTTCGCACACGCAGGTTCTGAAAGAGTCACACAGATACTGAGTTAGACAGGTGCCCTTATTACAGTATAAACCATTAGTCAGTGACTATCAGACTTCTAAGTACTGAACAGTATCATATCAAACACTAAGGGAAATTGTGCTGTTACCACCCACGACCAAAGTAAACTTTCAAGGTAAGCAAATCCGAAACTGGTGATGCAAGGGTTGAGTTAAACCCCTTGAGTATACAGTCGAGGCAGGTCTATTTACTGAGCAAGGAATGGGAGAGTTGGAGAGAGTGAAAAAGACTGTCCGAGACATAAACACAGAAACAGACACGTCAGAAGGATGCTACCCTATGCTGTTAACACTTGTTTGGTCAAGGATCAAGTTCCACAGGACTGGATTGTTTTCGGCTCAATGAAGAGCAGTTTCTATGAAACAACAATGACAGAGTCTCAACACTGGAAGGGCCTTTCAGAGGCTTATCAACTGACACCACACACACACACACTAGGTCATCCAGCATTCCATATAAAATAGATCTACTGCACAAGCTTTCATCTACATAGATCAACATCTACAGATGTAGGATCTTAATTTGATCACCATGTTGCAGGAGAACTTTCATGCATTGCATTTTTCACTTGTGGTGTATTTGAGGTTTCCACTTTGAAATGTCAGACTTGATTTTCCCTTCTGAAAAATGTATCAACCCCTACAAAAATGCCCATGAATTATAATCCACATAATAATTCCCATCTCCTGTTGCTGCAGGATTATTTTCCTGCTGTAGCAAACTGGCTCAAATTAAGATCCTACACCAGTATAGACAGTGTGCCAATATGGATGATGATAAAAGAATAGGCCAGAGGAATATTCAGTTTTTTACTGCCAAGAAGTTGTGGCTGCACTTTCCGTTCACATGACACTCTGCTATTTACATGGTAATGACATGGTAATACCATAGCTAACTATCACTTGTTCCTGTTTGTTTGTTGCCTACTGCCTGCCAAAGCATCCCTGTCTTACCCGTAGATGCAGAGCAGTGATCTGTAAACGAGTGCACATATCCAGGAAGTGGGGCATACCACGAGCCTCCAGTATGATGTACACAGCCACCCCTCGTCTCTGTGCTGCGTCCAATAGGTCCTGAAGGATCTGCAGGTCTGTAAGGTGGTCCATGACCACGGCTACTACCTGAGGATCACACATAGGACCGTTATAGAGGAAGAACAGAGGGGGATGATATCTCTGTATCAAATTAAATTGTATTTGTCACATGCGCTGAATACAACAGGTAGACCTTACCGTGAAATGCTTACTTGCAAACCCTTAACCAACAATTCAGTTCAAGAAAGAGAGATAAGAAAATATTGACTAAATAAACTAGAGTGAGAAAAAAAATGATTGTAATCTAAAAGTAACACAAGAAAATGACATAACAATAACAAAGCCATATACAGGGGGTGGATTTGAAGGACTCAAAGCAGGAGACTTGTGGTTCAATTGCTCGAGTAAGATTAGAATCTCCCTAATTAACTGGAAAAACGAGTTGAGCCAAAATGTCAAGATTTATTTTCTTATGACAACTTTTCCACTTCAATCCAAACAGAAGTATGTCAAAATATTTGAGAGGCTTGAGAAGGTGACTGATAAATCTGATGAATAATACCAGACTAGTTGATATTTACAAAGATCAGAGAGGACAAAGGAAAGGCAAAAGTGTCAATTCAATAAATAACCCCGACACCTCACACACATGTGCGCACACATGATCATATACCGGTACACACACACACAGACACACACAGACACACACAGACCCACAACCACACACACACAATAGAGGTCGACCGATTATGATTTTCAAGCCGATACCGATGAATCTGACAATTTTTTTTATGTATTTGTAATAATGACAATTACAACAATACTGAATGAACACTTATTTTAACTTAACATAATACATCAATAAAAATCCATTTAGCCTCAAATAAATAATGAAACATGTTCAATTTGGTTTAAATAATGCAAAAACAAAGTGTTGGAGAAGAAAGTAAAAGTGCAGTATGTGCCATGTAAGAAAGCTAACGTTTAAGTTCCTTGCTCAGAACATGAGAACATATGAAAGCTTGTGGTTCCTTTTAACATGAGTCTTCAATATTCCCAGGTAAGAAGTTTTAGGTTGTAGTTATTATAGGAATTATAGGGCTATTTCTCTCTATACCATTTGTATTTCATTAACCTTTGATTATTGGATGTTATTATAGGCACTTTAGTATTGCCAGTGTAACAGTATAGCTTCCGTCCCTCTCCTCGCTCCTACCTGGGCTCGAACCAGGAACACAACGACAACAGCCACCCTCGAAGCAGCGTTACCCATGCAGATCAAAGGGAACAACTACTCCAAGTCTCAGAGCAACTGACGTTTGAAACGCACCCCGCTAACTAGCTAGCCATTTCACATCGGTTACACCAGCCTAATCTCGAGAGTTGATAGGCTTGAAGTCATAAACAGCTGCTGGCAAACGCACAAAAGTGCTGTTTGAATGAATGCTGCCTACCATCGCTCAGTCAGACTGCTCTATCAAATCATAGACTTAGTTATAACATGATAACACACAGAAATACAAGCCGTAGGTCATTAATATGGTCGAATCCGGAAACTATCATCTCGAAAACAAGACGTTTATTCTTTCAGTGAAATACGGAACCGTTCCGTATTTCATCTAACATGTGGCATCCATAAGTCTAAATATTCCTGTTACATTGCACAACCTTCAATGTTATGTCATAATTACGTAAAATTCTGGCAAATTAGGCAGCCCAAACGGTTGCATATTCACTGACTCTGCGTGCAATGAACGCAAGAGAAGTGACACAATTTCACCTGGTTAATATTGCCTGCTAACCTGGATTTCTTTTAGCTAAATATGCAGGTTTAAAAATAAATACTTCTGTGTATTGATTTTAAGAAAGGCATTGATGTTCATGGTTAGGTACACATTGGAGAAACGATACGCACCGCATCGATTATATGCAACGCAGGACACACTAGCTAAACTAGTAACATCATCAACCATGTGTAGTTAACTAGTGATTATGATTGATTGATTGATTGTTTTTTATAAGATAAGTTTAATGCTAGCTAGCAACTTCTCTTGGTTTACTGCATTCGAATAACAGGCAGTCTCCTCGTGGAGTGCAATGTAATCAGGTGGTTAGAGCGTTGGACTCGTTAACTGTAAGGTTGCAAGATTGAATCCCCCGAGTTAACAAGTAAAAAATGTGTCGTTCTGCCCCTGAACGAGGCAGTTAACCCACTGTTCATAGGCCGTCATTGAAAATAAGAATGTGTTCTTAACTGACTTGCTAGTTAAATAAAGATTAAATAAAGGTGTAAAATAAATGTACAAAATTAATCGGCCAAATCGGTGTCCAAAAATACCGATTTCCAATTGTTATGAAAACTTGAAATCGGCCCTAATTAATCGGCCATTCCGATTAATCGGTCGACCTCTAACACACAGACATACGACCACACACAACCACACACACACACACATACACACACAGACACACAAACACACACACAGTTATTGAAATGTAAATCCTATAATCCTTGAATGGCATTCATTTAGGTAAAAACAGAAATGGTTGTCTTTCAGGAGCACAGACTTTGCATGTGAAGAAATGTGAGCACTGGTGCATTACTATGACCTAGTCCTGTACCACACTGTAATGTGTAATGTGTACACTGTACAGTGTAATGCTCTCTGCCTTATGCTGACAATGGTAAAGGAGTGGTGATGACAAAGTATTGGACAGTGAAGGCCTTTTTATAGTAAGGCTAGAGTCACTTCCTGGCTTGTCCTTTATTTTCTATTTTTTTGTATCTTTATTTTAACAGGCAGGTCAATTAAGAACAAATTCGTATTTAAAATGACGGCCTGTCAACGATTTCAGTTTGTTTAGTTCATTGACATACCTAGTCATATGCACACAGAACAGCTGGTCACGGGTTTGTCTTCCCTGTCAGTAGATCATTAACCTGTCTCAAGGAGTGAACAATGACCCATCATTTGCATTGTTCTCAGTGAAATACCATCTTTTGGTATTTTGTCATTAGTCCACTGTTGAAACAGTCCCACAATCTTGTGCATCATCATGATGATGTGGAAAATAACACTTTGCTTCTTGAAAGTTCAATATCTTGAGAACTTGACTGCTGACAAGCAAAACATTTTGGGACTGTGTCAACAGTGGACTAAGGAAGAGCCAGAAACCGGATATGGACAAGAATCAACTTTGCATGTACGAGGATAAAAAATATTAACATTGAGATTGCATGAAATGGAGATAAAATGTGAATGTAAAGTGAGTATGCATTATTCCATTGTTCCAGAGAAGTTAACTGTAACCTGGTCAAACACTCCAGTCTCTTATCTGGATTTGGGCTACTTACACCCACAGTGTTTAAGCTCAAGTTTGCATGCTTATCTCCTTCCTCTATAGCCGTGTCCTCCTGTGCCAAGCTTAACCCCGGAGTTATGCGTGTTCTTCCTCCTGACATTTAGTCCCAGGCAGCATGACGGACAGGTTACGCAGCCATTTAGAGGGGGAGGGACTCTTGATGGAGTGAGTTGAATTACAGTGGATGTGGGAGGAGAAAGCGTTGTGTGGATGTGTTTTTAAACACTGACGTGAGGCTGGGGAAACACTTTTGAATGACTTGTTACAGGTTCTGATGTGAAACTGTCTGACATTTAGAACTGTGAAATGTTTGGCCTTTCCAGCTCCTCCACATGGGGCGTTGCTTGTTACAATATGCCTATCTACTACATGTGTCCCATCCAGTTAGAGATCTACTGTGAACATTCAAAACTCCTGTTAACTGTTGATAATTCATTGTAGAACGTAACGACGTGATGAAGGGGAGAAAATGAAGATGATTGAGATTACCATATCAGTGTTCTATATCTATGATAATAACAACGTAACATAAATCAATAGTTAATCATCAACAATTGTCAATTATGTAATCGTTTCATTTCATAATAAAATCAAAATAGAAGTAGATGTTTTACATTGTTGCTAATCGCCTTGGTTCATTTTACAGTACGACTCATCAGTTGAGCCAGGACCTGGCTGTTCTAAGCCTTAAGGACACACATCTCTTGTTGAATTCACATGACTGCCAAAGTCAAGGGGTATGAATACTTTCTGAGGGCACTGTAGGTAAATGAAGAACAATTAGACACGTACCCTTTCTCTTTTTCTTCTTTTTTAACCTTTATTTAACAAGGCAAGTCAGTTAAGAAAAACATCTTATTTGTAATGACGGCCTAGGAACAGTGGGTTAACTTGCTCAGGGGCAGAACGACAGATTTTTACCTTGTGAGATCGGGATTTGATCTAGCAACCTTTTGGTTACTGGTCCAATGCTCTAAGCACTAGGCTACCTGAGAAGTAACCAAGCAGGTAATAAAACCTAATGTCAAAAAAAGGAGGTTGCTGTCACAAGGCCTATGAGGCGACTGTAGTAACTACACTGACAAATTCAGACCTGATAAATAGACCACTAGAACTGACACTAACTATTCTATGTAGTGTTGAGAAGTTTACATTAAATTAACAGAACCCATTTTATAACTTGTTAAGATGAAGAACACACATGCATGATTCAGGGTCATGCTGACTCAGGATTCAAAGTCATTTGTAAACTGTTCTGAGCTACAAAGAATGAGAGGGAACAATGTGAGGGCATCACTCAATAATTTAGGGCTGAGAAAAAAGTATGTAAACTACGTTATTCATGTGTAATATGCCGTTATCAATTTATATTAGAACTGTAATTACCTTGTTCGATTCTTGAATGAGTCTCCTGACAACCTCTTTTATATGGGGCCCCTTGTTTTTGGGTGGGTGCGTATGAACGGATACTCGAGTGACACCTTTATAGAAACTAGTGCTGCCTGGCCAGCCGATGTCAAGCGGCGGGACATCCGTGTCCGACATCTGAGGCCAGTATGTGGAGTGGACCCCCGAGTCTGCATTGGACTCCTGAGCCTTTTCGTATTCGCCCTTCTCGGACTCACTATCGGAATCATATTCATCAAAAGTTTTTCGAATCCATTTAACCTCGCGGGCGGATAGAAAGTCTCTGACGTTGTCCTCTTTCAGTCGCATCTTGAACGCGCCATCACCGTTCTTCAATAGTTGCTCGAGCGCGGCTCGCTGCTCCTCGCAGTAGTAGAACTCTGCTTTGGATTCGGGTATCTTTTCGTTGACATGATCTTCGTCCATGCACAGAAGCTGAGACTCGGCCATAGCAGCGGTATCCGAAATTTTTCCAACCGTTAATTCTTCCTTCCCCCGCAGTTCTCCTTTGCATACACCTTTACCTGTAGGTGTTGGGCGCGTACACAGGTGACGTTCAAGAGGTAGGGGGAGGAGTTCTAAACTGTTATAATCTGTTTCAAATGTCAAGTTTTATTGTCACGTGCACAAGAAAAGTGAAATGGCTTTCTTGCAAATTCTTTCCCAACAATGCAGTAATCGATATAAGTAGTAGGTTTACTATAAAACAAGGAACAATTATCACAAAATAGCAAAGACGGCAGCCATACAGTACGGCGCCATCTTTGTGTGGGGTTGAGGTAATTCTTGCATGGAGAATGTGATTATTTTGAATTTCCATAAAGGCCAACCAAGAATTGAGTGGTGTCACGTAAAGCACATTGGTACTGTAGTGTATAGGCTTGTAGGTTTGACATAGAACTCAATACAGATAAATTAGCCTACATGATGTTGTAATGTCTAGCCAACTAAAATGAAATGACTCAAAGCAAAAACCAAAACAGTTCAATTCCAAATGTATTTATCAGACCCTGTGCTTCGGATACTTTTCTTGGATGCTCTGGTTCTGTGACATACATTTTAACAAAAGCATTTGGTCACAGGTCAGCAGTGTTGGGGAAGCTACTCTGAAAATATACAGTACCAGTCAAAAGTTTGGACACACCTACTCATTGCAGGGTTTTTATTTATTTCACTATTTTCTACATTGTAGAATAATAGTGAAGACATCAAAACTATGAAATAACACATGTGAAATAACACATAATCATGTAGTAACCAAAAAAGTGTTAAAATAATCCAAATAGATTTGAGATTCTTCACGCCTGGTTCCCTTTGCCTTGATGACAGGTTTGCACACTTGGCATTCTCTCAACCAGCTTCATGAGGTAGTCACCTGGAATGCATTTCACTTAACAGGTGTGCCTTGTAAAAAGTTAATTTGTGGAATTTCTTTCCTTCTCAATGTGTTTGAGCCAGTCAGTTGTGTTGTGACAAGGTAGGAGTGGCATACAGAATATAGCCTTATTTGGTAAAAGACCAAGTCCATATTATGGTACGAACAGCTCAAATAAGCAAAGAGAAATTACAGTTCATCATTACTTTGACATGAAGGTTAGTCAATCCGGAAAATGTCAAGAACATTTAACGTTTCAGAGTGAAGGAAAGGCCGAAGTTGGTCCCTCTCCTTGTTCGGGCGGTGTTCGGCGGTTGAAGTCACCGACCTTCTAGCCAATGCTGATCCTCTTTTCATTTTCCTTTGGTTTTGTCTTGTCTTCCATCACACCTGGTTCCAATCCCATCATTACATGTTGTGTATTTTACCCTCTGTTCCCCCTCATGTCCTTGTCGGTGATTGTTTATTGTGCACGTCTGTCCTGGTGTGCGTTGGGTTATGTACCCATTTATTTTATTCTGTTTTCCGGTGGGTTTTGTTAATAAACTGCACCGTTGGAAACACAGTTATTTCTCTCCTGCGTCTGACTTCTCTGCCGCCAGTTCGCACCCCTTACTCTCAGCATATGTGGGAACTCCTTCAAGACTGTTGGAAAGGCATTCCAGGTGAAGCTGGTTGAGAGAATACCAAGAGTGTGCAAAGCTGTCATCTAGGCAAAGGGTGGCTACTTTGAAGAATCTAAAATACTTTTTTTATTGCATACTACATGATTCCATATGTGTTATTTCATAGTTTTGATGTCTTCACTAGTATTCTACAATGTAGAAAATAGTACAAAATAAAGAAAAACCCTTGAATGAGTATGTGTGTCCAAACTTTTGACTGGTACTGTAGGCTAGTTTACCAAGCCACCAATTACTTCACTCTGGAAGAAGTTAAGCTACACTAATGCTTCCCTTAAGGAAAATATAGTTTACATAACTAAAGTTACATTGAAACGTAGTTTACTACATCCAAACTTGTTTGTGAAAAAGTATCATATGTAAATCTGAAATGTCATAGACTACAAATTGCAAGACTATATTCAAATCTAGGTAGTGTTTTCAGTAGTTAATTCCTTTTTTTTGCAATGTAACGCTGTAGTAATTGGATAAGGCATATCTGATGCTGAAAAAGAATGGAAACGATTGCCTACTTCACTCATATTTTACTTTATTTGAAATAAAAAGTAGTGTGTATTTCCAGTAGTTACTACAACATTACATTGCATTTTGTTTATATAACTACTGAAAACACTACCTTGATTGAATTTAGTTCAACTACCACTGAGCTACTGAAAAATGTAGTTAAATTACTAGTTGAATTACATGTAGTTCACTATTACCCAACACTGCAGGTCAGGAATATACTGTAGTTCTGTGTCAGATCAATAGAGTAATGTTTTTGAAAATACTGTCCCAACTACAACAAAAAATACTTAAAAACATGTAATTTTGTCCTAAAAACATTTTCTATTAAATACTGAAGAATTCCTATGGAAGACTGCTTTTGAGGAGTGACAATATGGCCGACCGGTGGTTTCAGAGCATCTCATTGGCTAATACATAGCATCAGCAAGCCAGGGTTTATATACATCATTGTTTTAATTTAGACAGATGACCAGCATACCCAAACTGACATTGTAAATTTGGTAGTTCACTAACAAGACATCATTTGCTATGGCGACCTTACAATTAAAAGCAAGCACTACAAACAATACAAAAAGGTAGCAATACAAAAAGTGTAGTACCATACAGTAAATGTGTGGCAGCAAAGCTCCCAGTTTTCAACCTCCAATGGAAATGACACTGTAGTTGGGTTGTGGAAGTTCCCTTACAAACAGGGGCGGACTTAGTGATTTGGGTGGACAACATTTTGTTATGGGTTTTATAGTAAAGACATCATTTAACTGTAAAAATAAATTACCTTTTAATGTGCCATTTTTGTTTAACCTGTAACCTTTATTTAACTAGGCAAGTCAGTTAACAAATTCTTATTTACAATAACGGCCTACCAAAAGGCAAAAGGCCTCCTGTGGGGGCGGGGCTGTGATTAAAATGAACACAACAAGTCATGATGTTTCCATCTGATTGTCAAACAATCACTTCTTAAAGTAGCATCCGAACAATTTCCTTCAATTTGCAAGTGACAAACTATCTCACTGGAGACGATCTGATTATCCTAGTGAGCCAAACAACATTTCACTGGAGACGATCCGATTATCCTAGTGAGCCAAACAACATTTCACTGGAGACGATCCGATTATCCTAGTGAGCCAAACAACATTTCACTGGAGACGATCCGATTATCCTAGTGAGCCAAACAACATTTCACCGGAGACGATCCGATTATCCTAGTGAGCCAAACAACATTTCACCGGAGACGATCCGATTATCCTAGTGAGCCAAACAACATTTCACTGGAGACGATCCGATTATCCTAGTGAGCCAAACAACATTTCACTGGAGACGATCCGATTATCCTAGTGAGCCAAACAACATTTCACCGGAGACGATCCGATTATCCTAGTGAGCCAAACAACATTTCACCGGAGACGATCCGATTATCCTAGTGAGCCAAACAACATTTCACCGGAGACGATCCGATTATCCTAGTGAGCCAAACAACATTTCACTGAGACGATCCGATTATCCTAGTGAGCCAAACAACATTTCACTGAGACGATCCGATTATCCTAGTGAGCCAAACAACATTTCACCGGAGATGATCCGATTATCCTAGTGAGCCAAACAACATTTCACTGGAGACGATCCGATTATCCTAGTGAGCCAAACAACATTTCACTGGAGACGATCCGATTATCCTAGTGAGCCAAACAACATTTCACTGGAGATGATCCGATTATCCTAGTGAGCCAAACAACATTTCACTGGAGACGATCCGATTATCCTAGTGAGCCAAACAACATTTCACTGGAGACGATCCGATTATCCTAGTGAGCCAAACAACATTTCACTGGAGACGATCCGATTATCCTAGTGAGCCAAACAACATTTCACTGGAGATGATCCGATTATCCTAGTGAGCCAAACAACGCCCCTGTCTTTCTATATGGTTCCAATGTATCTGATTCTGTCTGGCCAAAAAGCGAATGACATGCCATGCTCTGTTTGGCCAGATTACATCAGATACATTGTCTACACATACATTTCTTCTGCCTCGATGACAATGCCAGTATTACAAGCAGCACTTGTCTTTTGACTAAAGAAATGGATTAACTTACAACATTTTTCTGTTAAATCTTCTTTCTTTCCTTTTATTTTCACTGGTTGCGTTAATTGCACATTTCTCTGCCCCGCTGTGAAAGCGTCTAATTGATACAGCTTAATTACAATGAAAGTCAAATTTGCAATCATATCGCGTGAAACAATGCACAGGAACTCTGTCAAGGTGGAATAGTCCATTATTATAAACCAGTTGTGAGGTCTCATGCAGAGACATTATTGGGAAAAAAAGAAGATTGCTAGTATTTTATTATTATGCCCAGCTCACAAGGCACCTTGATGATGTGAGGCCTGAGGCAATTGCCTCTTCTGCCTAATGGTAAGTCCGCCTCTGCTTATAAATCAATGTCATTTAGGTATGTCATTTGTTTCATGCTGAGCACCAGCTGCTGAAGTTTCTGTGTGTTGCCCGACTCTTATCATCACAGTCCATATGATTGGAGAAGCCCAAAGAGCGACTTCTCTCTCTCTCTAAGCTTTCCTCATAATGGTGTGGTATAGTTGGCAGGGAACAGACCACTTTTACCCCGCAATCTTCCTTTCCACCACGATGGATCAGAGTGATCCAAAATGTCAATGACATCACCTGCACGGAAGCCAAGCTCGTCCCCTTCCTCCGCTGTGAAGTCGTACACTGCCTTCACCTGTATGACTGCCCTCTGGTACACACACACACACACACACACACACACACACACACACACACACACACACACACACACCTGTGTTAGGTAATAGTTGGCCATAAGAACCAGTAATTTCAGAGGACATCAAGGATGAGCCCCCATTTACTGACTACAGTAGGCTTACTGTACCTGTGGATGAGGCATGGTTTCAGATGTCCTTTGGGGGGCTGGGAGAGAGGTTAGGGGGGTGTTTCTACCAGGGGTGCCTATGGTGTGAGCCCTCACCTCCATCCCAGGTCTCTTACTCTGGGGGAAGAGAGGAGAGAGGTTGAACTCAGGTCAGACTCTAACCTTTAAACCAACCTACAGTATGTCTCAGAATCACAGTAAAACATTACAAACCCAATGAAATCAAATAAAAGCAATGACATGGTTTTACATGACCATGGTACATAGCAGCTTCTGAAAAACCGACATGATTCAAAAGACTGCATTGTAGGTAGTGTAGGTTTGTACTTTGGGGTGAGTGGTGTTTACCTGCTGACTGTGAGGAAGGTCTGAGGCCCTGCGGTGTGACATGGCTGCAGTAGGGGCCCCATAGCTCCTCTCCTCAGGTAGACTCCCCCTCTTCAACTGACAACAGAAGGATGTGGACAGGAAAGGGTTAATAAATACCCCGTGCAGTCAAAATGTAGTTTTTATATCCTATTGTACAACAGCTGATGAAACTAACAAAAACATTTGATCAGTGTTATTCCTGATAGTTGCTGGTTGAAAGTACAATCTACACAGGACCTTCTGTGTAGAGGTTTGATTTTCCATGGTGACATCACCATGCAGTACATTGGTTAATAGACCAATACCATTGGTTAATTGACCATTCTGGTGCAATAGCTCACTGATTTCAGTTCCTGTATGTGTGCTTGAGAGTACAGAAGATACAGAAGAGTGGGAAGTCAAGAAAGGGAAGGAAGGCTTCACTAAAGAGTTGATTGAACTGAGATAATATACGGCTGAAATACCGGTTGGGGTGCGGATGGGCTCTGGTCATCCCGACTACCGTCTCTAAGGTAGATGTCCCGTGTCTTGGAGATGGAGGTGTTCTTGTAGAAGTCCACCAGCTTGTTGAGGGAAGTGAATTTCTCTGACCACAGGAAGTAGTGGCCTTTGCTGTCCTTCATCACTTTGAAATGCTGCACGTCAAACTCATGTCTGAGGGGAAAGGTTTTATATATCAGTGAAGCATGTCACAACACAACATCTGGCCTCTTAGTCACATACAGTACAATGCAGGTTTAGGGTCAATTCCAGTCAATTCAGGAAGTACACTGACATTCCAATTCCAATTATTTTCAATGAGGAAGATTTGGAATTTAAATTTGGTTTAGTGTCTGAATTAATTGGAATTGAAATGGAATTGACCCCAACCCTGGTTGACACTGCCTGGGACTATTTGTATATGACATTTGTGTCGATTTGTGATAAGCATGCCCCTGTGAAGAAATTCAGAATCATTGGAAGGGACAATCCCTGGGTTTCAGATAACTTGGCAGAATTAATTAGAAAGAGAAATATCTATTGGGTTCAAGCTAGACATACAAGTGCTCCTGTTGACTGGGCCTCCTTCAGAGCGCTAAGAAACAAATACACAGGATTGATCAGGAAGTCCAAATCAGATTACTATTTAAATGCAGTCACAGAGAACCTAAACAACCCTACCAAGTTCTGGAAGCTAATCAAATCAGTGTCGGGTTCTAACGTATCCTCTGGCCTTCCTGACCATTTAATGATTGATTCTAATGAAGTGAAGGATAAAGCCCATATTGTAGGGGTTTTAACAAGCACTTCATATCTGCTGGTTCAGTTGTTGATAATGATGGGGCCCAGGCCTCTAATGTAAGCTCTGTTACAGTCAACTATGATATAGGCCCTCATGTAAACCATTTGATCTTTGAGCCTGTTTCTTATACTGAGGTCTATAAAGCACTACAGGCAATAGACACTAAAAAGTATGCAGGTCCAGACAACTTGGACCCCTACCTCTTAAAGATAGCAGCTGGTATTATTACTGAACCTGTAGCTCACATTTTCAACGTGAGTCTCTTGACCAATTCCATACCCAGGCATTTGGAAATCAGCTTATGTCCTCCCGCTGCTAAAGGGTGGAGATCCCTCAGATGCTAAAAACTATGGTCCTATCTCTAAACTCACTATCCTGGCCAAAGTCTATGAATCCCTAGTGAACTCACAGTTAAAAAACATCTTAATTGAAAAGAACATACTGAGCAGGGTTCAGTCTGGCTTTAGATCGAGGCACAGCACCACAACTGCAACTATGGCAGTGGCAAATAACATCATTAATGCACTTGATAAAAAGCAATATTGTGCTGCTCTCTTTGTGGATTTAGCAAAGGCCTTTGATTCAGTTGACCATGAATTGTTGCTAGCTAGACTCAGAAACATTGGTCTCAGTGAATGGGCAGTAAATTGGTTTAGGAACTATCTTTCTGACAGAACACAATGTGTATATGCTGACAATCACAAGTCTAGCTTTCTAGAGATTGATAGAGGTGTGCCTCAGGGTTCCATTTTAGCTCCTGTGTTGTTCTCAATTTTTATTAACACATTTTTTTTAAATGAACGATTTTGGAAATGGGATGCAACCAGCAAAGTTAAATCTATATGCAGATAATACAGTCATATATTCATGTGCTCCTTCTCTGGTTCAGGCTGTTGAAGAGCTCCAGACTGCTTTTCAGCCACTGCAGGCCTCCCTGTATGGTCTCAAACTGGTCTTGAATGTACAAAAAACTAAATTCATCACCTTTACCGGAGCTAGAACTCTGCCAGAGAACGTTAGAAAGACAAGTCAAGGCAAGACGGAGCTGCTCTTCCTCCCGGGGAAGGACTGCCCATTCCATGATCTCGCCATCACGGTTGACAACTCCATTGTGTCCTCCTCCCAGAGCGCTAAGAACCTTGGCGTGATCCTGGACAACACCCTGTCGTTCTCAACTAACATCAAGGCGGTGGCCCGTTCTTGTAGGTTCATGCTCTACAACATCCGCAGAGTACGACCCTGCCTCACACAGGAAGCAGCGCAGGTCCTAATCCAGGCACTTGTCATCTCCCGTCTGGATTACTGCAACTCGCTGTTGGCTGGGCTCCCTGCCTGTGCCATTAAACCCCTACAACTCATCCAGAACGCCGCAGCCCGTCTGGTGTTCAACCTTCCCAAGTTCTCTCACGTCACCCCGCTCCTCGGCTCTCTCCACTGGCTTCCAGTTGAAGCTCGCATCCGCTACAAGACCATGGTGCTTGCCTACGGAGCTGTGAGGGGAACGGCACCTCAGTACCTCCAGGCTCTGATCAGGCCCTACACCCAAACAAGGGCACTGCGTTCATCCATCTCTGGCCTGCTCGCCTCCCTACCACTGAGGAAGTACAGTTCCCGCGCAGCCCAGTCAAAACTGTTCGCTGCTCTGGCCCCCCAATGGTGGAACAAACTCCCTCACGACGCCAGGACAGCGGAGTCAATCACCACCTTCCGGAGACACCTGAAACCCCACCTCTTTCAGGAATACCTAGGATAGGATAAAGTAATCCTTCTCACCCCCTTAAAAGATTTAGATGCACTATTGTAAAGTGGCTGTTCCACTGGATGTCTTAAGGTGAACGCACCAATTTGTAAGTCGCTCTGGATAAGAGCGTCTGCTAAATGACTTAAATGTAAATGTAAATGTTAGCATTGTCACATCTGGTGGCTTATCCATAGAAAAAGTGTCATCCTACAAATACCTAGGTATTTGGTTGGATGACAAGTTGTCCTTTAAAGTTCATGAGGATAATCTTGTGACAAAGCTTAAATTGAAATAAGGCTTATGGCTAGAAAGAAGCTTGTTCAAGCCACTTTTCTCTCTGTAAGTGATTATGGTGACTTGTTGTATATGCATGCAGCCTCCTCCGTCTTACAGAGACTGGACTTATCATGCATCCTTGCGCTTTATTACAAACGCCAAGTCACTCATCCACCATTGGTAGGTTGGACCTCACTTTACATGCGCAGAAAGATACATTTGTATGTGTTCATCTACAAAGCCCTTTTGGGTAAACTCCCTCTTTACCTCTGTAGTCTGGTCTCCTTCACCACCTGCAGTTACCATACCCGGTCTGCTAGGTGGTTGCTACTTAAAGTCCCCAGGACATTCACAGTATTAGGCAAGTCTGCTGCCTTCTCTTCTTGTGCACCAGAGGCATGGAATAGTCTACAATCCATGTTTCATCTAGATATGTTAGTGCCACTGAATGGAATAGTCTACAATCCATGTTTCATCTAGATATGTTAGTGCCACTGAATGGAATAGTCTACAATCCATGTTTCATCTAGATATGTTAGTGCCACTGAATGCATTTAAAATATTGATGGGAGACTTTTTTAGGTTGGATCATGTTGTTGTATTGTTGTATGTTTTAATTCTGTATTGATTGTTGCTGCCTTCTTGGCCAGGTCTCCCTTGAAAAAGAGACTCTGGGTCTCAATGGGCTTTTCCTGGTTAAATAAAGGTTCAATAAACAATGATAGGATGTGATGAGTTATGATTCAAACAATTTAGTTGTGTCCTGTCCTATTCCATAAATCCAAAGTCAACTGTTTCTCTGGTGCAGTACTTTCATTGTCCCCTGCTGGCTTATGTTAGATATTGCAAGGAAAAGCTGTACCAGTAATATCAAGTATAGCCGACAGAAACTGAATTCTTCCCCTGGCTCATAGACATTTCATGAGAAATGTAGGGAGATTGTGAAAATGTTTACATATTACTTTTGCAGGTTAGCATGTTACCACATTTTACAGAGTTCATGCAGTGAAAACTCTACCCCCCCCCCCCCCCCCCAGGTACTGTTTTGTAATCAGTGAGCTAGCTCCCTGTAATATCCTGGCCTGAGCCTACACCCACCCACCTGACAGAGATGGAGAATTCTCCAGGGGAGCTCTGACTGCCACGGATCAGGAATCCCCCCACCTCCCTAGACATCAGGAGCTCCTCAGCAGAGCTGCGGCTTGCCGTCTCCTTGAACCAGCTGGACAGAGAGAGATACAGTATACAGATGTGGCTATACTGTACTTACTGTAAGCATACAAACTCATGTGGCATGTGTGTGTTCAAATACATTTTATGGATGAAAATGAGTAACTTTATTTCACCTTGGGGTTTGTCTCTCAGTGTAGTTTTGGGGCACAAAGCCTTCCTGTCCATGCAGCTCTGCCTTAAACCACTCATCTTGACTACCTAGAATCTGATTAGGGAACAGAGATATACAAAAACAACAGAGCTCACTGTTTCGGTTTAATATTACAGCAGAATACAACAGTAGAACTTTGTGTGTAGAATTTAGGAATTAGATTAGTGGAATGTGTCTTTAAAGCCAAGTCCCACACTCAGTTGTACTACTGCCATTCTTTAGTCTTACTATGGCACGCTATTCTGAATTGTAATGTGTCTCCTCCCATTCTCAGGTCATACTCACTTTCAGGATGTCTCCCTTTCGGAAGCTCAGCTCATCCTCAGCCGTAGCATTAAACTCGTACTTTCCTGTGGCTTCCATGGCGAGCGGTGGAAGGGTCAAAGAGTTGGAATAGGGATGCAAAATGACTGCAGTCGGTCTATGGAATGAGATGAGTCAGGGAGAGTTGTGGGTTGGTAGTTTCAAAGTAAGCAAACTATACAGTGCAGTCAAACATGTTATTTCCTGTGTTTTAGATATATTTCGACACTGACGTTGGAATAATACTGTGTATTTGTGAAAATGATGATAATGCCATTTTAATGTACGGGCTGTTTGTGAAGACCGCCTGAAATATCCTCCTGTTTTGGTGGGATGGAGTTTTGGCAGTAAATTAGTTAATAGATCAATATGAAAGAGAGTTCCAAACTTTGTGCAGGACTGATTTCTTCATTCTGGCTGCACCCGCAGCTTTTGATACCGCACCCGCCCCCTCCCGCTTGCTCTCTGTCCGACTCCCACCCGCTACTGCAAGAACGTGTCCCGAACCCAACCGCAGTCCCGCAATGTTACTTCAGGAGTATGTGACGCAGCTCACTTGTCAGCCATGGTCCTAGCGATTGTGTGCCCTATATAGGCAATATCAAAATGAGCAAAAAATAACCTAAGAAATAAGTTAAATTACCAGAGATTCTCACGTGGTCCATTATATTAGGCTATCGGTGTTACTGGGCTATATTAGCCAATAGGCTAGACATAGTTTGAAGAGAGCAGAGTTGGAGAGAGAGCAGACACATTCACTTTCTCTTGAGAAACGTTTTATAGCGTACCTTTTAGGAGTGGGACCATTTTCAGACAGAGATTTTAAAAAAAATAAAAGGTGATCAATATGTATTTCTAGGCAATGTAAACTACAGCCTAATCATATTTAGGAAGTTGATTTCATTGGAAAGATAACTGCCCCCTGCTTCTCCACCCATGCATAGTCTATAGCTTACTATTTTAATTGAGACTACACACACACCTGATCATAGCCACAGGAAGTATGGATGCTGAGAGTGCTGCAGCACCCCCTAAAAATAATAATTATTTAAAAATGCAAATAACAATGTTTTACTAGTCCTGTATGAAAAACCAATACAGATGTCTGTAGCATTTTCAAAAAAATATTCTCATCCCCAAAATTGTCTATAACCGCGCCTCAATTATCTCTGCCAGACCGGCAGCCCTCCACCTCTTTGCCAATAACAGCTACAGTTTTCAGTTTTCTCCTCCTCACTCAGACTACTCCCAGAGAGTCCTAGCCTACTTCTAGCTAAGAAGCGATTTTTGTTTATTTTTGACCATTTTAATTGAAAAAAATCCCAGTAAGGTACTTAATTGTTAATCAGAAATTATTTGATATTGAGATGAAAATGGCTGCATTAGACATTTAAGTCCTTAGCTCTTATAAGCTCCTATAAGGAACATAGGCCTACAAATAACTGCACACTGTTTAAACAGCTTACGGTATACTTGTATTTTAGGTCGACATTGCCAGTAACTTAACTCTGGCGGGGTAATTCTGCTAAGGTGGTGCAGTGGTAGTTTGCAAAATACAATTGTTACCAGCCTAGACTATCCTGTACATTCTGTAATCTGTGAATACTGCACCTGGGGCTGTAACAACCATTGCATGGGGAAATACATTCAGTGGGATAAAACGCAAAAAAATAATTGAAATGGAGGAGATGACATGAGAGGAGTTGTGCAAAAAGAACACAGATTTAGTTTCAAAACCCTTTGGTTCAGTTGTATCCTTCTGAACACAAGCCTAAGTATAACTTTAGATAAATATATCCCATTCCTAGCTATGAAGTTTAGATATGGAAAATGAGAAATAAAGAAATGGGGAAACTGGAAAATCATTTAAAAATGGAAGCAAAACAGAGAAAAGTTGTCTGAGCCAGACACTTCCCCTTACCTTCTGTCACGAAGCTGAGGAGAGAACAATTCTTGTTTCGGTAGTTCGTAGCATTCACCATGTGTTAATGTTTACCTACGGGATACATAAACAGACATGAGCATGGAGGAACAGGCAGAAGAGCGAGTCAGAGGAGGACAAACAACATCAGGAGCTGTCCATTTCCCCTTTCAATTAAGTTTTTAAAAAAGCGGTGTAATATTTAGAGATTGAAATCTCATGATGGTAATTATCTTTGATGTTCAATTTGCTGCTCTCCCACGTGTGTGGTTGAAGGGGGGTCTGCAGTGCATGCTCCAAAATCACATACATTATCCATCCCCAGAACCATAGATAAACACAAGATTACATACAATTTCATAAATCTATCCCAGCCCTACCTCTCTACCTATTCAGCCATCAGACACCGGAGGGAGACAATACCAGCGCTGTAGTATCAGCTTCTATTGCTCACCACGGCTCCAATCCTGTACCCTGATTAAAACTCCTACTCTGCAGTAAAAGACCCCTTCTGTTCCCCCTCTCTGTCTTATTCAGAGCGGATATGAGTGAGGATAGATAGATGATAATGAGAATCATTCACAGAGCTCTACTAAGCCGGATGGAAGGCCGCATAAACAAGATGAGGACAACTGAAAATGAAATTCAATTACATGTAGAAAGTTGTTTTAACTCTGTGTGTTTCTGTCAGACCCAGATGTATCTCTTTCTCTCCCTTTTTCTTTACCAGACAGGAACTATTCATTAAACCAGAGGAAACTCTCCTCTGTCTCTCTCTCTAAAGTCAACACAACATATTCACTTATTGATAGTAATAGCTCACATATCAGTTTAATATAATTGTTTTATTTAAATGTAACCTTTATTTAACTAGGAAAGTCAGTTAAGAACAAATTATTATTTACAATGACGGCCTACTCTGGATGACACTGGGCCAATTGTGCGCCACCCTATGGGACTCCCAATCACCACCATATGTGATACAGCCTGGATTCGAACCAGGTACTATAGTGACACCTCTTGCACTGAGATGCAGTGCCTCAGACCACTGTGCCACTCGGGAGCCCACATATGATAACAAGAGTCTTTTTTCTTGGAGGTGTGGATGAGCAAGGAGAAGGTCAAGGGATATCACCACACATTCCATTGACATAAATTCAACAAATTGTTGAATCTAAACGATTCCCACTTCAGTTGAACCATGTGTGTACACAGAAGTGCACTCAATCTGTGTTATCTAACTCCTTCGCTCCATAAAACCATGTACCGTAAACACAGTAAAACATGCATGCAGCCAAACAGGAACTTTAGTTTTAAATCACTTGCCTCACCGAATGGCTCTAATGTTTAACTAATGAATGGAACCAATGAAGTGAACCTCCTGATTCCATTGCAGATTAGCCCTCATAAACATTATCAATATAACTCTTACTTTTGATTTGAGATAAAATATATCCCAGCAGCTTGCTGAAAAAGCATGTACATAAACTGCATACATTCAACAAATCTCAAAATACTGTCAACTGCACTGACGAGAGAGATATAGTAAGGTAAGACACTACACTGACAAGAGATATAGTAAGGTAAGACACTACACTGACGAGAGAGATATAGTAAGGTAAGACACTACACTGACGAGAGAGATATAGTAAGGTAAGACCCTACACTGACGAGAGAGATATAGTAAGGTAAGACACTACACTGACGAGAGAGATATAGTAAGGTAAGACACTACACTGACGAGAGAGATATAGTAAGGTAAGACACTACACTGACGAGAGAGATATAGTAAGGTAAGACACTACACTGACGAGAGAGATATAGTAAGGTAAGACACTACACTGACGAGAGAGATATAGTAAGGTAAGACACTACACTGACGAGAGAGATATAGTAAGGTAAGACACTACACTGACGAGAGAGATATAGTAAGTGTCATGACTGTCCTGATCAGGTCAGGTTACAGGAGATCACAACTCTACAGATTATCTCTCAACCCCAACAGAGGAAGAGAGATCTAGGGGTCTGAAGATGTGGGGGTTTTATGACCCCTCACGCCCCTGGTAAATCTCAGGCCACAGACAAATTCCTTTGTCATGTTACTATGGAGAACCAGCCTCAGAACATTAAACATGAACTAAAGGGTGTTTGGAACAATGGTTTTCGTCAGCCACAAAGGTGGTCATGACGATAGATGGAATATGAAAATGTATGTCATTTTTGTTTTGTTATTAAAGGTTAATAGATGACGTTATTACGAAAACATTGTATCGTGAAGAGCTTTCCTAGTACATGTTTGATGTTTATACATTGTACGTTGTGTGGAAAATGTCCAAATCAAAGGGAATGTTTTGGTAAAGATGAAATGTTAAGTTAGTTGTCTAAAATTGGATTTGAGAAAAACCTAGACCTTGCTCGTAACTTGGTATGCCCAGAGAATTGCCCTAAAGGCGATTACACCCACTTCTGACCCAAGGGTATAAAACCTGTGAGTAAAGAATTTACAGAAGACTACGTGACCCAAGCTGCAGCCAAGGTCTAAAAAGTCAACGAACCCAGAACGCAACACAAGTTTGAAGACAAAGAAATATTTTTCTACCCATGCTACGGATGAGTAGCTGTGTCTAAGCGGGTGAATTCAAGCCGGACCCCCTTTAGCATCCAATCCCAGCGAATCGTGGTATCTAAAAGGTTTCATTCCTATGCTGTGAGCTCTGAGCTACAGAGCTGTCTGTCCTCAGAAGACCCCTTCCATAGCAAGGTTGAGGGAACAGACTCCTAAGCCAAAAGGATACTGACATCGTGAGGATGACCAGAAAGGTGCGCTGGAGAAGTGTGTCATCGAGCAGCCTGAACGGTCCACACAGAGAATCCTCGGAGATCTTCCCCACATAATTACATCATTATATTCTGACCCATAAGAGCGGCAGTTTGAGGCAAGGCTAGGGTTAGAATAGCATATCTGACAAATTCACCCAAATGTATATTTCTCTCGGGTACTTCCTTTTTCCTCTCTCTCTTTGAAATCCCCATTTTGGGTAACACGCTCCATAGTGTGTTGGCCCGTTATACTAAGTTCTAGTCAATAGCCTATAATGTGTTTTGTCTATGTGTATCTTTTATCATCATTTTAGCTTTTTGTAAATAAATATTCAACTAAGATTGGTGTGGTACGAACTCATTGGTGAGACCCGGGTCCGTGCAGACTCACGGACTATACGAAGTTCAGAACGAGGTTGTTGAGGTAACTGGCTAATTAGCGGCTGTTGTAAAAATCGATATCCTGATATTCTTTGAGTTAATTTGGAAAATAGAAACTCAATAAAAACTAGTTTCCCCATGGTGCCCCAGGTTAATGAGTTAATAATTGCTTGATTCAGTTAATCACGCAATTAGAAACTTTAATCATTCGATGAACAACAGTCATCACATTAACTAATACAAGGTCACGACATAAGGTAAGACTGATGAGAGAGATATAGTAAGATAAGACACTACACTGACCACCACAAAACCCCTTACCCCAATGAGCATAAACCACTGATAAAATCTTTGTAAAAAACACTGGTCAAATACATCCCACAAACCACTTAATCATTCTGCTGTCAGGACAATTCTGCTATTAGACAGCCGTGAACACACACACACACACACACACACACACACACACACACACACACACACACACACACACACACACACACACAGACAGACAGACAGAACCTCCTTGTTGTCACTCTAGAGCCCTCAAACTCAACTCTGGACCTCAAAGCCAGTTCCACTGCATTTGTTTATTGTTCCCCTCTAATTATGGACGGATTGAGTACTCTAGAACAGGTATTTGTACACGCAATGCACTACAGTCAAAATGGTTAACTTTGTTAAAGCAAGGCCCCTGAACTCTTGTGTATTTGCTGCACTATGCAATGGTATGGGCAGCAACCATGTAATGCTTTTACAATATACAGAAGTGTGCTGGTAATCAAGGGGCAAAGTATTTCTTTACTGACGATAATTTTCACTTGTCTGACCGCTTGCATGATGATGAGTTTCTCACACGACTGGTCTATCTGAGTGATGTTTTTTCTCACCTGAATGATCTGAATCTAGGATTACAGGAACACTTTGCAACTATATTCAATGTGCAGGACAAAATTGAGCTATGATTAAGAAGTTGGAGCTCTTCTCTGTCTGCATTAACAAGGTCAACACAGGTCTTTCCATCATTGTATGATTTTTTGAGTGCAAATTAATTCAAGCTCACAGACAATGTCAAATGTGATATAGCGAAGCACCTGAGTGAGTTGGATGAGCAATTACGCAGGTACTGGATGACACAAACAACTGGATTCGTTATCCCTTTCATGCCCAGCCTCCAGTCCACTTACTGATATCTGAACAAGAGAGCCTCATCGAAATTGCAACAAGCGGCTCTGTGAAAATTGTATTTAATCAGAAGCCACTGCCAGATTTCTGGATTGAAAAACTAAACACAGGCACAGACTGTGTGTGGAAAAGGATTTAAGACTGAACTCTCTCCAATACAACCCACCATTGCAGAGTTATGTGCATCCTTTCAAGAACACCCTTCTCATTAACCTGTGGTGAGTTATTCGCAATTTTTGATTAACAAATAATGTTGTAAGATAGTTAAATAAAGAGATAAATTATATTATTATTTGTGCTCTGGTCCTATAAGAGCTTTTTGTCACTTCCCACAAGCTGGGTTGTGACAAAAACTCACACTCATTCTTATGTTAGATAAATGTATCGTATAGTGTGTGTGTGTGGCAGGCTTACGATGATGGCAAAAAAACAACATTGTAGAGTGCGCTGACCCTGGTGCTAAAGGGGGTACAGCTGGAGGTTGAATGTTTGAAGGGGTACGGGACTATAAAACGTTTGGGAACCACTGCTCTAGAGGATGGAAGTCTCAAACATGTAAAACAGTAACAAAACAGTAGCCGAGTCCCCTGGGAAGAGACAGTGCAGAGCAGAAGGGATCTACTCTAGTAACATGTCACCAGTGAGGTGGGCCAGGGGCATGTTGGCAATGTGCCAACGTCCCTAGAGCTCCCCTGGTACGGTGACCTGGGTGAAGGGGATATTTGCAGTGGTTTCAACTCTCACTGCCCACATTCATTTCAGATGGATTTTTTCTGCTCCCAACTGTTTTTTTCTTAGCACTTTTGTGCCTCTTCAACAGCCCAGTCGGTTGTCAAAGAAATAGGATTATGATGTCTTAAACAGATATCTTTATTAAATAACGGACATTGTAGAAGTGGTAAGATCTATTACGGAGTAGCGTGCATCATTTTCTTTGTTGGAAATGTTAGAAACGGTAAGTTTTATAATTAAGGATTTACATTATGCAAAGCCTAACTATGTGAAGGCACTAAACATTTCTCTACACTTCACAAATCAGAGATTAGAGAGGAATGTGCAGAATGTGTTTTTGAGAGTAACTATGACATCCAACTACCCAGCACTGAGGAGAACAGCACTAGACAATACTGTATATACATTTATAAATATCCATCTATTCTCATTTATGGGAAATCCAAATTCAACAAGTTCTATATATTTGAGTAAAACAACAATTGACCACCATGTAAAGCATTGAAATATCCAGTGATACTGTAGTGTTTGTAATCTATTTGACACACCATAGTAGCTCACACTATGTCAATTAGACTGACATGGCTAGCCTACTATGATTGAATCGAGGACCTTGTTTTAGCAAATAAACAACCCCCCCAAAAACATTAACTTATAAAGCTTGCTCAATAGTGCACCTGTCCGCTTCAGTGGCTTTCTATTTGAACTGAGTTTCATATCAAAATAAAACACATTATGAACATACTTCCTCATCACATAAATACAACTATTGTTGAACTTATTTCCTACTACTCATAAATTACCACATCCCAGAGGAGAAGCTATTTGAGGAAAAAACGTTCAAACAAAAAGCTATTTCAAAATACCTTTCACATCACCATGGCATGGGCAGGGGGACTATATGTAAAGTTAGTTTTCAAATAATTGAGCAATAATGAAAATATTTCAACTGTTAGGTCAAACATAATATCCTTGTTGTTATATATTCATAATAGCATTGCATAATATGGTGACAAGTTGTCTCATAGCCTACTTATGTGCTCCAGAACTATATTGCATATCCTCTTCACCAATGTCTGTGGACAACTGTTGGTTACTGGGGACAGTTATTGCTTGTATCAAATAGGTAGATAAAGTGCTCTATGTGGCACTTATTTCAATTGTCCGGTTAGTTGCCATAGCTTCAGAATCTAAAAGATTTCTAACAAATTATAGGGATACCACTCTTGAGAGAGAGACAGTTCTCTAACCACTAAAGAGCAATGATTCACAATTCAGATGAGAGGAAGCTGACTAATTATTATAATTAATTACATTACAGAAAAAGTGGAGTGGGTATGACTGTAACAGCTGTTCATAAGATTAGAGCAGTGTCTTCAAGCCAGCATGACATTATAAGAGGTTTGGTCATTTTGGTGACATGATTTGGCTACCCATATAACAGTGGGTATATTACATTTACATTTATGGTTACATCACGTATGTAAGAATAATCTAGCTTTCTTCAAATGGGTAAACTGTATATTGCAAAATGATATTTACCTTTATCTCATGTAAAGAGCCACGCGTTGACAGTCACAAGAGGCCGGGAAATTTACGCAGCCAGACAGGGCTTTGCCTACTAGATCATAATTTCAGTCAAAATTTCGCAAGTTCGCATCAAAAGGAAAACGTCATATTCGTAAAATCATAAAGGTTAAATAAAACAAATCCGTTAAAGACTGTTTACTTCCGCGTCCTCTCATTGAAGTATAACAAAGCTGAGACTTTCGAGTTCCCTCCCCAACACGCACAATAGCTGAGTGTCCCACCGCGGAGATGAACCAGTTCCGTGCACTTGGTTAGTGACCGCCTCTTTTCAAAAGGAACTTTTGGACTTTACCACAAACATTCTGAGGCACTGCATCTCAGTGCAAGAGGCGTCCCTGCAGTCCCTGGTTCGAATCCAGGCTGTATCACATCCGGCCGTGATTGGGAAGTCCCATAGGGAGGCGCACAATTGGCCCAGCGTCGTCCGGGTTTGGCCGGGGTAGGCCGTCATTGTAAATAAGAATTTGTTCTTAACTGACTTGCCTAGTTAAATAAAGATTAAATAAAATAAAAATACATTTAAATGAATAATGTGACAATATGTAATAAAGGCTTATTGCATGAGGTGAAACATTATGATTTACACACGCAAACACACACACACACAGTATAGACTTTATTCCTGTGATCTTCCATGTGTCTTTCGGATCGGCAAATTAATACTCCTTGGCATCATCTTGAACATGTCCAAATGTTTCACATTCTTTCGGATGGCATGCATGAAGATCTCATTGGAAATGGGCTTCCCACGATAAAACACGGACACTCCTCAAACAAACTAAACTGAAGTTATCGAGCTCTATTTCAGTAACCTACTGTCTTTCTATGACAGATCCTATAGGCTAATTCTTGTCTATATCACAACATATCAATGTAGGCTTTCAAACCAATATAAGTTGTATAATCCAGCCTGCATTATACAGTTAATGGAAACAGATGGCTTTGGAATTTGGTTATATAAAGTTATCTACAGTCCTCATATTTCTCTTTAGAAAAATGCATGTTTGGTGTGGGTTTTTTGGCTATACATTCATGACACATGCTGCTGACCATCATTATAGAGAGCAAGCAGGGAGTTTACTCCATGCAAAGAGGCTGAGGGATAGATAGTGTAGCTCTGCCGAAGGTGGCAGGTGGTACCTTAATTGGGGAGGATGGACTCTCTATAATGGCTGGAACGGAATAAATGGAATGGTATAAAACACATGCTTTCTATCCTCCACTTAGCAGCCTCTTGTGCAAGCCTTCACATGTTGCTAACTAAAGCTGCAGTCTGTGACAGGAAGTCAAACCCATAGAGATTACAGCGTGGTTTTGCTCTCTTTTTTTCTAGTTAAATATTATTTCTTGCTGACTCTAAAGCTTGGTCCACTTAAAGTTCTAGATGTAAATGACAAGTTATTTTTCACAGAGTAGAAATTACTATTCAAACTCCTCTTTTATTTTTTCACACCAGTTGTAGGAAAGTTGTAATAAAGATCACCAGATTAAGTCAGCATAGTTGGCAATGAAATTCCACATAATATTGTTCAACTGTGACAGCAGCAGAGGAAGGAATGTGAATGGACAGCAGAGTAAACATGAAATTCAGTTGACATGGGGAAGTAATGTGTAAGCCCCCAGGGTTCAGTCTATAGCTGCACCTGCAGGCCCTCAGCTTAGCACGATTCAACCCTCAGAACCAGAGTAGCAACAGGGGAAAAGTTTTGGACTAAGTAGTATAGATGATCTTTCTCTTTCAAACATCTGGCTTGAACTGTAAATGTATGATAAACTGCACAACCTCTTTCTATAGTGACTACGGTGTATTGCACTGGAAGTGTGAAAATCTATAGTGACAGCCTTCCATTTAACTGTAGTTAACTATTTACAATTTGCAATGTTACAGTGCTTACTACAGCACCTAGTACAATGTCAACACAACATAATGAAGTGATAGAGAGAAAGAGGTGTGTCAGCCTAATTTATTGCTAGGCAGGCAGGGTATAAAAGTCCTATTGTAATCGGGCATATTTCTATTCACTTTTGCTAATGTTAAGAATATGATCAAATGTGAAACAATACTCAACAACACAAATAGTTAATCAAAATAAACAACATAATCAAGGATTTAGTGCATATCAATGTCCTTCCAATTAATGGATTTGATGAAAACATCCAGCTGAACAAAACATGTAGGCCTACAGTATATTTATGGAGAAGGGAATACTCTCCCATTTATTTACAGAGCTTTTGGTTTATATGTGGCCAATATACCACGGCTAAGGGTAGTTCTTAAGCACGACGCTATGCAGAGTGCCTGGATACAGCCCTTAGCTATGGTATATTGGCCATATACCACAAATCCCAGAGGTGCCTTAATGCTATTATAAACTGGTTACCAATGTAATTAGAGCAGTAAAAATAAATGTTTTGCCATACCCGTGAAATACCACAGTTGTCAGCCAATCAGCATCCAGGGCTCGAACTACCCAGTTTATAATGCATTTTTTATCACTCTGCAGTAACAACATAATTACACTATGGTCCCTGCAGGTTCGTCCAAAGCTTCTATGATGGGCAATATATCCATTATATGGGAAATGTAATATTTTCTTTAAAAATGTTTGTTTGTACTGATAATACATATTCTTACTTGAACCAAATCTACAGCATTCTACGGAAATGCCAAACTCATTTTATGAAACGGGAACAAAAAGGGAACAAAAAAGGGAACAAAAAAATCATTTAAAATACCAGCATACTTTACATGAATGCTTAGCTAGAATGCTTAGTGGTTTTTTTTTGTATCTTTACTTTTACTCAAGAATGACATTTGGGTACTCTTTCCATCACTGAATACTTTACATGAGTGGTTCTTACAAGGAGGAAGATTTCATTGGGATTTTGCAATAGACTCAACACTGTTTGGCCTGAATCCCCAGCCTAACTATGTCAGCAAACCAGCCAAACCTCATCTATAGATGCAGGTTCCACACTCACTCACATCCGTTTGCGACCAACCAGCGGCGTATTGAGTGTTTGTGTGTGTGCGTGTGTGTGTGTGTGTGCACGCGTGCACGTGCATGTGTGATTGTGTGGGTGTGACACCAGTGTCAGACACTTTCTGGGCATGTAATTATTTTAGCCACTAGATGGGGCCCTTAGCATAGAGCAAGAATGCTGAGTTGATCATCTGAGTTGATGCGGTACATGTACGGCAGAGGAGGCTGGTGGGATGAGCTATAGGAGGACAGGGTCATTGTACTGGCTGGAATGGAATATATGGAACAGGTAAAACATGTGGTTTACATATGTTTGATGTGTTTGATACTTTCCATATGGGTGCGCCCATCCAGAAAGATAGATGACTCCTCATGGATATAACCCATTTTAACATGGACATTGCCATTGAGGGCTTCCACCATTTTAAAGTAGTCAACTGGGTAGGAATTCCTATGAGTTGGGAGGAATCAGCCAATGAAGAAGAAGAAGACAATGTACTACTTTAAAATGGAGATGGCCTCAATTGAGCTGCCCATGCTGTCCCAGACGTTATAATGGCACAGATACAAAGATGTGTCCTATAGCTAGCTCTATTCGTGCTCCTTTACTCAGTTCATCGCATTTTCAAATCCCTCCCCACAACTCTTCCATGCGCGAAATGAGCAATGACGTCAGGGTAGTAACTCCAGCACCACTTTTCAAACAGGTTGCATTCTACCAGACAACCAGTGTTGGGCACTGAACTGTTGAATGCGCCTAACGGGATAAGGAGAGATGGCATGGAGCAGACAGGTCAAGAATCGCAGGGTGCTTCGAATAACACATAATCTAGTTAATAAGTATCTGAAATTGATCATTTATTAGAAGTAATTCACATTGGATGTATTTATTTTTAGATTTTTTAATTTTTTTAAAACTAGCGCTCGTGTAGCTGTCCCGAACGTGGATACATTGTATCTGATTCTGACCAACTAACTTCTGTTCATGAAAACAATTTAGCAACAATTGTATCGAACGGATTACAGTCGTATTTTGTTTCCTGATATTGTTGAGTTGGAAATTCGGAATATAACTGTAATTTGAAAGCGAGTGTATTTTGGAAGATGCCTGATGTCTAATGCCACTGGACGAGAATAACTTTTCTCCACGACGTGCTTCTTTACGAAAACTGGTCAGAGTTAGTTTACAAACTGCCTGAACTGACAAATTCCTAGTTGGTTTCATCACCACGAGAAAGTGTGGATTCCAGTGTCAAATACCACAATGGACTGAGTATATTTGTCACAAATAGTTTATTTTGAGAATAGTGCCTTACCGTGCTTTCTAGGGAGCACTTTGACCTATAATATAGCCTACATCTGAACTAAGTCGTGATGATTTCGGAGGAACGAAGTAGTCATGTATCCAAGCAAGCCCTCAACTTTCCAGTGGGCCTATTGATCCGCTCGCCGAAGAAGAGCCTGGCAAAGCTGGGGAGGAATCCAAGCAATGGATCCCTGCAGTAAGTCATTATTTATATCCAATGTGTCTACTTTGCAGAATAGGATTTCTAGCTGCCTGGGATTTTGTATATTCAAATGGAGGTATGGCCTTCAATAGAAATATAATTTATTTGTAGAGGTGCTCGAAATACTGTCCTCTTATTAATTACCCATTAATTTTGTGCCCTCTTTTGAACTCTCACTTTCATTTACACATGCCATGCTCTCTCTGTTTCACGCTGTCACTATCTATGTCTCTGTCTCTTATTTCTCCTCTCTCTCTCTCTCTCTCTCTCTCTCTCTCTCTCTCTCTCTCTCTCTCTCTGTCTCTCCATCTACCCATCCATTTCTCCCTCTCTCAGGTCCAACACCTCGGATGGCACCACCCATTCAGCAGAGAGTACAGGCGTGAGGCAGCCAGCCAAGAACAAAATCCGCCGCCACAACAACAGACTGTCGAAGGTGTTCGACCGGAGCCCCCTCCTGCGGGGCGACAGTGGACAGGGGCATGTCCCAGGTGGCAGGAGCATGGCGGGGGACCTGCAGGCTGCAGATGACCCTGCTGAGCTGTCCAGTCAGATGTCTGCCCCAGGTATCCTAAGGATCTTTGGCAGCGACATCTGCCAGGGAACCAACTACAAGAGTGTGCTGGCCACGACTCGCTCCAGTGCCAAGGAACTTGTCAAAGAGGCCCTGGAGAGGTGAGGGGTTAGGGATGCCCACTGGCATAATGTGAGTTGTTAGCATTAGCTTTAGTGCTAACAGGCACTCAGAAAGGGAACATTGCTCAAGGCTGAATGGCATGGACTGCAATACTGCTCATCCTAATATGGTGTGAACCATTGATATTTTACCCAAATGATTTCAAAGCTGTTTTATTTCAGGGGGAATTAGATCTTATCATGGTATTCTGACTGAACCTCTTTTATTGTTGCTTAGATACTGTCTGGAGAAAGAGGATCCCAGTCGATATGTGCTGTGCGACGTGATTGGCCAGACCGGAGCAGACCACCAATGGAAGACAGAGTGCTTTCGGGTCGTGGGTGACCACGAGAAGCCCCTCATGCTGCAGTCGCTATGGAAACCCAAAGAAGGCTTCTCCAGACGCTTTGAGATCCAGAAGAGAGTGAGCGTAGAGGAACACACTGCTAAAGAGACCGACACCGTCACTGCAGGTACGTCAACCACACAGGTGCAGCTCAGTGACCCCACTAACAACAACCTAAAGCCCAGGTCATCATTCTGTCTCTGTTGGGGTGGCATTGGATCTCCTATCTCTGTCACTAACTGTAGGGTAATATAATCCATTGTCCAGCTTATCATGAGACAGAGCAGGGGAGATGGCAGGCAAGTGAGAGGTCAGAGAAAAACAGAAGCTGCAGTGAGGGGTAGACAAGGTCAGCTCTCTTATCTGGGATTGACGACAGGGTCCCAACAGGTCCCTCTGAAGCCCCCAGGGCAGGGAACTGGCTGTGGCTGGATCAGCTTTTTCCACTGGGACCTGAATGTGTCCACCGCTCCACATGTTATTCTTTCCATCAGATCTTGCTTCCTGCACACTGGACACTGTGTGGTCTTGTTGACTTTGGCGTGCGTTTGTTGTGATTTTCAGTTTTCATCAAACCCCACAACCCCACCTCACCCTCCACTCTCTTTGCTCCACTCTGATTGGGGGAAGCTGGGGGAAGTTGCCCCCTCTGCAGGCCTGACCAGCCCCCCTGACACAGTGTGGCAGAACAATGTGGAAGAACGCCCACTTCCACAGCTGATAAGGCCTGGGAGCAGGAGCTGTTAGCTGGGTGTGAAGCTGAGCTCTCTGGACATTCCATGGTGCTTAATGGCTCCAAATGAGCTGAATAGTGTTTATGTTGCGGTACATCAGCCCAACAGCCAGGAACGCCTGTTGATATCAGATAGAGGACAACACCTCTCACTACACCTCCAGATTTCCTCTCCTTCCCCTTCTATGTTTGGTTTGACTGAGAGCCAACTCAGTAAACATTATGATATGTTGGTGTGTGATGGACTGGAATGATTTGATGGAAGATCTCCACTAATAGTTTATTGAGTGTTTAGCATACTGTGAAGTTTCAGTTTATGCATAGATGATAAAGTTTATGTTACAGTGACTATATCAGGACACAATCAATGATTTTGTAATAAACTATGAATACATGATTAATAATCACTTCTCTGCATCTAGTCTCATCCTCCCTCTCTCCCGTGCTCCTCTCTGCCCCAGGTATCAACGCCCAGGCTCGTAAGCTCCAGAAGGGCCGTTCGCGGGTCACCTCTCTGTTCGTGGACGGCAGTGGTGAGGATGTGGAGGGTCTGGGGATGTGGAGGAGTCTCAGTGAGATGGACCTGTCTGCCATGGAGAAGGAGGTCGTGCGGGCCCAGCAGAAGGCCCAGCTCATCAGGGAGGACCCGGAGGCCGAGGCCGACAAGGAGGCCCTGCGTCTGGGCATGGAGAAGGAGGAGACGGAGAGCAGTGACGACAACACCACCCAGTACTCCATCCACCCGCCCTTTGACTTCCCCTACTTCCTGCTACTGCAGGGATACAGCTACAGACAGGTAGGAAAACTGGGAAGTGAAGCTGTTGCCACTGTTATGCATTAAACCCAGATGCATTTGTTTGTCTATCGGATTATTGATTCACTTAAATGATGAGTAACTTTAATGAAAGGATTGGCTTCAGTTTACACAGCTGGAGTCAATTTGTTATATACGAGTCAGTCTTTTCTTGAATAGTTAGGCTCAGAATAGGTTTGTACGGTTGGAGAATGTGTCTGGCTGCGACAGAGAGATGTCATGCTGAAATCCTTCACAGAGGGCCTGGGCAGCCAGATAGCAGCAGCTGTAATTGGTTGAGCCGGATGGCTGCTCCATTGAAGACCTTTCAAGGTTCTCAAGTGTCTCTTGGCAGGGTGGCAGAAACACTGTGACGAAAGGCTTATCAGAGACACCGAGGCGTAAACAAGTGTACTCCACTACACTATAGAGGCTTCCACTGAACCTCTTAGGTTAAGACCTGAGGTTAAAATCCCCAGAAACAGAGAGAGACAGTGAGAGAGAGGAGCAGAGAGCAGAGGGCTTTAGCTGCAGTGAGGATGCTATAACAGGGACAGCGAGAGACTGAGTCTTGCTGCTGGATTATACAATGGGATCAGAGTATTGGACTCAGAGCCACAAGCTCAAGCAGAGTCGGAGTAGACCGGCATGTTGTGGACAGGTGATCCTCGTGTCCACACACTGAGTGGGCCAGCCTGGGTCATGTACTGGAGAGGCGGGAAGACGGAGCTGGCCCTGGTCCAGCAGTAGAGTTCCCACACTGGGATGTGTTGTCTGTCGTCAGGGCTCGTTGAATAGATAAGGAACACTGTGTTCACAATCACAGTTCAGCTCAGCCCTGCTGGCTCTACAGTGGAGGTGGCGATAGCCCTGATGAAAGGTACATAGTATTAGAGAATAGAGCAGAAGGAACACTGTAATGTCTAAACAAACTCAGTGGATGGTCACATACACATGCCTAGCTTACACATTTGCACACAGGCTCGTGCATGCCAGAACACACATACACATGCCTAGCCTAGACATTTGCACACAGGCTCGTGCATGCCAGAACACACATGCACATTTAGGCACAAAAGCTGCACATTCAACAAATATATATATATATATTCCTTTCAAAAAGAGATTCTGTGGGTGACAGATTTTTTTCTGCACTTGTATTCCTTTATAAAACATTCTGGATATTTCAATGCAAAACCAGAGTGAGAGTGGCAGGCTGTGGCCTAAGCAGAGAGCCAGAGGGCCAGGGGGCCAGAGAGCCAGAGGGCCAGAGAGCCAGAGAGCCAGAGGGCCAGAGGGCCAGAGAGCCAGAGGGCCAGAGGGCCAGAGAGCCAGAGGGCCAGAGAGCCAGAGAGCCAGAGGGCCAGAGAGCCAGAGGGCCAGAGGGCCAGAGAGCCAGAGGGCCAGAGAGCCAGAGGGCCAGAGGGCCAGAGGGCCAGAGAGCCAGAGAGCCAGAGGGCCAGAGAGCCAGAGGGCCAGAGAGCCAGAGGGCCAGAGAGCCAGAGAGCCAGGCTCATTCCTAGAAACAGGAAATGCTGCTGCTCTCTGTTGTTTGATCCTCATTGTGGAGACTGCTGAGTGTGCAGGACACTGGGTGGGGTGTGCCAGATACTGAGGGAAGTACTGAGCCCGCCCCTGGTCTGGCCACTCGACAACAATAAGTCACTCATATGTCAGTCCTATGGAATAGAAAAGTTCCAGCTCCATAAATGAAATAGTTTTTCTCAGGCTTGACTAGTTATTTCGAAAGTGTCTTTGTGTTTCCAGACCAGATTTTCCTGAACTTAATCACCTGTGAACCATGAGAGCTGTAGTGGATTTGATTTCCTTGTAAGTGTTGTTGTTCAAGTGCAGGTCAGTGTAGTCACAATTCACATTGACTCACAGCTATTAACTCCCTTCCTAGACAGTTTGATCTATTCTGCCAGACATCATGTGCAGGAAAATAAATACCATTTAACCATTTAGTTAGTTAAGTGTATGTGCTCAAACACACTGCTCAGCGGCTGATTGGCTTCCATGCTAGCTGGGATGATACAGTATCATGACCTGCCTGAAAGGCTCTGCTTGGTCAATCCGATGTCTGAAGTGGCCGTACAGCATTTACTGCGATGCAGCCTCCGCAGACGTCAGGGCTTTCATACTTGCGCTTAGCGGAGAAGAGCAGGGTTATAGTGAAGGAAGTTGTCAAGGAAGTGAGTTTGTGGTTATACATGACGTACCGCCCCCACCTACCGTCAACGAATCATGTCAATGTGGAGCTATAAGGAGCCCTCCGCATTGTTACAAAATCTGAGAGGTGCGATGCGGTACGGAGCTTGATTTGGCCCCTGCATGCCTCCGGAGGCTCAGCAATTGCGACACACCCTCCATATGGAGCCTCCGACTACATTTTCAGATCAACCATACATTGCCTTTAATAGACTTGGGACAGATGACAGATTAGAAGGTCATGACCTCCCCCACACTGATCCTCAACAGAGGGTCCCCACAGGGGTACTCAGTCCACTCCTGTACTCCCTGTTCACCCATGACTGCGTGGCCACACACTTCTCCAACTCAATCAGCAAATCAAATCAAATTGATTTATATAGCCCTTCGTACATCAGCTGATATCTCAAAGTGCTGTACAGAAACCCAGCCTAAAACCCCAAACAGCAAACAATGCAGGTGTAAAAGCACGGTGGCTAGGAAAAACTCCCTAGAAAGGCCAAAACCTAGGAAGAAACCTAGAGAGGAACCAGGCTATGTGGGGTGGCCAGTCCTCTTCTGGCTGTGCCGGGTAGAGATTATAACAGAACATGACCAAGATGTTCAAATGTTCATAAATGACCAGCATGGTCGAATAATAATAAGGCAGAACAGTTGAAACTGGAGCAGCAGCACAGTCAGGTGGACTGGGGACAGCAAGGAGTCATCATGTCAGGTAGTCCTGGGGCACGGTCCTAGGGCTCAGGTCCTCCGAGAGAGAGAGAAAGAAAGAGAGAATTAGAGAGAGCATATGTGGGGTGGCCAGTCCTCTTCTGGCTGTGCCGGGTGGAGATTATAACAGAACGTGGCCAAGATGTTCAAATGTTCATAAATGACCAGCATGGTTGAATAATAGTAAGGCAGAACAGTTGAAACTGGAGCAGCAGCATGGCCAGGTGGACTGGGGACAGCAAGGAGTCATCATGTCAGGTAGTCCTGGGACATGGTCCTAGGGCCCAGGCCAGTTGAAACTGGAGCAGCAGCATGGCCAGGTGGACTGGGGACAGCAAGGAGTCATCATGTCAGGTAGTCCTGGGGCATGGTCCTAGGGCTCAGGTCCTCCGAGAGAGAGAAAGAAAGAGAGAAGGAGAGAATTAGAGAACGCACACTTAGATTCACACAGGACACCGAATAGGACAGGAGAAGTACTCCAGATATAACAAACTGACCCTAGCCCCCCGACACATAAACTACTGCAGCATAAATACTGGAGGCTGAGACAGGAGGGGTCAGGAGACACTGTGGCCCCATCCGAGGACACCCCCGGACAGGGCCAAACAGGAAGGATATAACCCCACCCACTTTGCCAAAGCACAGCCCCCACACCACTAGAGGGATATCTTCAACCACCAACTTACCATCCTGAGACAAGGCCGAGTATAGCCCACAAAGATCTCCGCCACGGCACAACCCAAGGGGGGGCGCCAACCCAGACAGGCTGACCACAACAGTGAATCAACCCACCCAGGTGACGCACCCCCCCAGGGACGGCATGAGAGAGCCCCAGTAAGCCAGTGACTCAGCCCCCGTAACAGGGTAGAGGCAGAGAATCCCAGTGGAAAGAGGGGAACCGGCCAGGCAGAGACAGCAAGGGCGGTTCGTTGCTCCAGAGCCTTTCCGTTCACCTTCCCACTCCTGGGCCAGACTACACTCAATCATATGACCCACTGAAGAGATGAGTCTTCAGTAAAGACTTAAAGGTTGAGACCGAGTTTGCGTCTCTGACATGGGTAGGCAGACCGTTCCATAAAAATGGAGCTCTATAGGAGAAAGCCCTGCCTCCAGCTGTTTGCTTAGAAATTCTAGGGACAATTAGGAGGCCTGCGTCTTCTGACCGTAGCGTACGTGTAGGTATGTACGGCAGGACCAAATCAGAGAGATAGGTAGGAGCAAGCCCATGTAATGCTTTGTAGGTTAGCAGTAAAACCTTGAAATCAGCCCTTGCTTTGACAGGAAGCCAGTGTAGAGAGGCTAGCACTGGAGTAATATGATCAAATTTTTTGGTTCTAGTCAGGATTCTAGCAGCCGTATTTAGCACTAACTGAAGTTTATTTAGTGCTTTATCCGGGTAGCCGGAAAATAGAGCATTGCAGTAGTCTAACCTAGAAGTGACAAAAGCATGGATTAATTTTTCTGCATCATTTTTGGACAGAAAGTTTCTGATTTTTGCAATGTTACGTAGATGGAAAAAAGCTGTCCTCGAAATGGTCTTGATATGTTCTTCAAAAGAGAGATCAGGGTCCAGAGTAATGAGGTCCTTCACAGTTTTATTTGAGACGACTGTACAACCATTAAGATTAATTGTCAGATTCAACAGAAGATCTCTTTGTTTCTTGGGACCTAGAACAAGCATCTCTGTTTTGTCCGAGTTTAATAGTAGAAAGTTTGCAGCCATCCACTTCCTTATGTCTGAAACACATGCTTCTAGCGAGGGCAATTTTGGGGCTTCACCATGTTTCATTGAAATGTAAGTCATCAAGTCTTCTGATGACACAACAGTGGTAGGCCTGATTACCAACAATGATGAGACAGCATACAGGGAGGAGGTAACGGCCCTGGCGGAGTGGTGCCAGGAAAATAACCTCTCCCTCAGCGTCAACAAAACAAAGGAGCTGATCGTGGTCTACAGGAGACAGCAGAGAGAGCCCGCCCCCATCCACATAAACAGGGCTGCAGTGGAGAAGATCAGCTTCAGCTTCCTCAGCGTGCACATCACCGAGGACCTAAAATGGTATATATATATATATACAGTACCAGTCAAACGTTTGGACACACCTACTCATTCAAGGGTTTTTCTTTATCTTTACTAGTTTCTACATTGTATGTATAATAGTGAAGACATCAAAACTATGAAATAACACATATGGAATCATATCGTAACCAAAAAAGTGTTAAACAGATTCTTCAAAGTAGCCACCCTTTGCCTTGATGACAGCTTTGCACACTGGCATTCTCTCAACCAGCTTCACCTGGAATGCTTTTCCAACAGTCTTGAAGGAGTTCCCACATACACTGAGTGTACAAAACATTAAGAACCCTTCCTAATACTTTGCCTTCAGAACAGCCTTATTTTGTTGGCACCCCATCGGTCTCGAAAGCGTTCCACAGGGATACTGGTACATCTTGACTCCAATGCTTCCCACAGTTGTGTTAAGTTGGCTGGATGTCCTTTGGGTGGTGGACCATTCTTGATACACACAGGAAACCTTTGAGCGTGAAAAACCCAGCAGCGCTGCAGTTCTTGCCACAAACCGGTGCGCCTGGACCTACTAGCATATCCCGTTCAAGGCACTTCAATCTTTTGTCTTGCCCATTCACCCTCTGAATGGCACACATACACAATCCATGTCTCAATTCTCTCAAGGATTAAAAATCCTTCTATAACCTGCCTCCTTCCCTTCATCTACACTGATTGAAGTGGATTTTTACGTCAAAAGGGATAATAGCTTTCACCTGGATTCACCTGGTCAGTCTATGTCATGGAAAGAGCATAATGTTTTGTATTCAGTGTTTTTTCTTTTTTTTTTGCTCGTTCTTTCTTTTTTGGGGGAGATTATGTGTGTATTGTTTTTTTTTAAGTGATTGTTTCATCCACTTCTCACTCCCCCTTGCTGCTCCTTTTATGGACAGTTTCACACCCCCACCCCCCACCCCAAACGGATACTTACCCTGCCCCCACATTTATCATTGCTACAGTTGTAAATGTGTATAAAACATTATTATTATTATTATGGTCTAATTCACTTCTCTTTTTCTATCCTGCACTGTTGGAGCTCAGAGCATACGAATTTCATTGTACCCTGCGATAACATCTGCAACCCTGCGCATGTGACTAATAAACTCTTAAAAAAAAAATACAAATCTGCAAATCTGTGTACTTTGATTTGATTTAACATGGACTTATGGTTTCACACCTAAGCCCTTCCATTCCTGTCCCTCCACCACACTGCCAGTACATGCTTATCCTGGATCTGTTCTGTCCTCACATAACACACACCTCTAATGCGCCTGCTTGATCAATCTCCAAACGATTACACAACTTCTCTATTAAAGTCCTAGGTCTTTTATTTGCACTTTGTATTGTGGTGTCAAAGTGCATGTGTTTACTTTGTAGTTAGGTACTAGGCAGGAGCAGTGTAATTACAGTGTAGTTAATACAGAGTAGTTACTAATGATCATAGCATATTGCAAACTGAAACCAGTTCATTAATTAATACGGCAGTCATTCTCATGGATTCTGCTGGTTGACCTTCCATTGCCCCTCCTCTACGCTGCAGGACTTTGTCATCTACTTGATGAGCGGCACCACCACCATCTTCGGCTGCTGCAGGGAGCACTGTAACGGAGAGGATGAGGAAAGGCTCAAGGTGGACATCCTCCTCTTTGCCCCGGACATTCTTCCCCAGCACTGCTGTGTCAGGCGCCTGGACTCTACCAACTCCTTCCCGGGGGACACCAAGCGGACTCTGACCCTGCTGAAGCCCCTCCACGGAGCCCCCGTCACCCGGAATGGTTTCCTCCTGAAGGAGGAGGTGGAGCTGACCCCTGGGGACCTGGTGGGTCTGGGCCGACACTACCTGTTCATGTTTAAAGACCCTACCGCCGCCCCAGGGGCCCCACAGACCCCTCTCTGGATGAAACAACTCTGCCACGCCCATGGCGGAGGAGTGGGAGTGTCATCCTCCTGTCAATCATGTGGCTCCGCCCTCCCCATGAAATGCCCTAGGGTCCAGAGGAAGCCGGCTCCTCCTCGGTGGAAGGACCCAGAGGGTGGAGAGGTATCTCTGAGCTATGAGTTGGAGCAGGAGGACAGGGTCCTGCAGGAGGTCCTGGTCATGGTGGACCCCAATGGGGACGAGGCCAAACTGACCCCTGCCTTCCTGCTGAGCCTGTCCATCCAACACTCAGCCACCATGTTCCAGCTGACACACTTCCGAAGGTTGCTGCTCCGCATAGCCAGTCAGATCCAGCTCACCATGTGGGTGAGTTAAACAATGCACCTCCACTATGCACAAAAACAATGCACTCTCTCCAGTCAAACGATTGACCTTTTATATCATCACGCCACAAATAAACCTTGAATGGTTATGAATTCAACATACTGTGTGTCTCAAGGGTACTGTAAAGAAAGAAATGTAATCAAAGGTGTCATCAGGATGGAATATCACTTAGATAGGCTTGCTGCTGGTTTGAAATCAATGTCGTCTTTATCTCTGTCCCCTTGCAGGAGAAGACAAAGGAGCTTGCTGTGATCCAACCAGAAAGGTGAGTAGCCGCCTCTCCAACCTCAATCACTCAGCCTGCCCCAGAAATGCTAACAATGAACAGCAAAGATGACAACAGGTTGCAGAACAGTGGCAACCTGCTGCCTCTGACACTAACACCCCTTTCAACTTTAGTGTTTGCTATGAGTCATATACAGTAGAGCTAGGAGTCTTAGAATATGATGCTACTGCCTTCCACTACATTCCAACAACAATGCTACTTGAATTTCTGGGAGGGATGTGTAGTACACAGATATAGCATTCTCTTATTGTCACATGTCCCAGTGACTTCTTTACAGAATAAGAAGCTGAGAAGGAGTCATGATCTCTTGATGTTCATACTTCTCTATATGCTGCCCATTGATGTGTATGAAGTCAAAATTATATCTCACGATGATTTAATATTATGGAACATTATTGCAGGGCACTATATTCCAAAGCTGTGCTTTAGCTGCCTGCTGAGAAAGGAGGAAGGGTTTTTAAGAATTAATGTTTCATTTAATATTTCACTCAATTGCACATGGAAATTAAATGTAATGGTTTAAATTAGCATTCATTCCAAGGGATAGATTCATGATGTAAATTATGAGTCACTCGCAAGCCACTTTTAGTGCCATTCACCCAGTGCAGGGTATTTGTTGGCTGTTGGACTGAACTCAGACCTGTCTATATTTGTCTCCACTTGCAGGAGCTTCAGTGATGTCCAGCAAGAGCCAGAGGATGTGCAGCTGCTAAGCATAGAGGAGCTGATCCCAGGCCTGCGGCCGCTGGTGCTGTGGATGGCCAACTCCATCGAGCTGCTGCACTTCATCCAGCATGACGTTCCCCAGCTGCTGCCCTGGAGGCAGGAGGAAGAGGAGGATGAGGGCTCAGAGCCGGAGTCAGAGATGTGGTCCACTAGGACTGCCAGTGAGGAGGCCATGACGGTCCTGGAGGAGGTCATCATGTTCACCTTCCAGCAGTCTGTCTATTACCTCACCAAGGTCAGTGCATAGTCACACATACTATAATCATACATTGTAGATGGCATTCCATTTGCTCCGTTCCAACCATCATTATGAACCATCCTCCCCTCACCAGCCTCCACTGATACACTCACCAACATATTACATGCATGCAACATGCAACATGCACACAAACATAGACACGTGCCTCGCACACACAATTAGCACACATACCGCACATGTTACACAAATAATAACATCCTTGACTATTTGCTCCAGAAAACCTTGCACAGCCCAAATAGAAAGCCATCTTTTGCCTTTGGACTACGGGACGCAGGACTAGAGACCTTATGAACACCATTCTCCATTTGCTGGTAGCATGCCAGACAATAAGCCATAATAAGCCAGGGGAAACATGCACACTCTCTCTGGCTCTCAGTAAGGATAGGCGTGTCAGACAGTGTCATCTTTTCCAGTGGAATAAAGGACTACTTATCATCTTTTTAATATTCTGTAAATCCACTTCGAGGGTATTTCCAAAGTCTTTTGAAATGTTTATAGAGAGCAACAAAAGGTCTATCCTGTTCAACAGTGAGCCCCAGGAAGACACTCCCAGGCAGGGTTTACTGGAGTTTCCTATGTTTGGGCCCTATAACTAACTCTATGGCATTAACAGAGCACCATCACTGCCACAGTAACCCAGAGACCAGCAATAGACACCCAATAACACGGTTGACTGGAAACACCCGTTACCATGGCGAAGGTGCCTGGCGATGACTGTTCCAGGATGGGAGGGAGCACCGGCATGGGTGGGAACAGGGAACAGGATTGTATGTGCTGCTGTTGTTTTGAATGCTCCGATACCACCTCTTCCTGTCCCTAGATTTCCGTTTCATGGCAGAAACCATTGATACAAGAAATCTTACACATGCCTGTCAACTTTCCCTGTTGACAGGTACATTTACATTTTTACATGGTGAGGGGAAGGTCATTTTCCCCCAATAGTTACAGGCTCTAGTTAGACAGTCACCACTGGAGCTCAGGGGAAAGCAGGCTTCGTTTTGGTGGTGGTTGGATGTGCAGTGGTCAGGGAAGCAGCTGTAGTCCGGTGGAGAAGCAGGGCAGAGTAGTGGCCTTTTCCAAAAGTCTGTTTCCTGCTCAGGAACAGAGGGGCAGTCTTCACATAGACACACCACAAGGAGGGATGGGCGGGGTACTCACTGCACATTCTGGGGTCAAGTGAGAGACACAGGCCAAGTCTTTACCTTAGGTAAATTGTGACACTTTTTTGTGCCAGTATGACCCTATTTCTGTCAACAAACTACTCAAGCTCACACCCACAGCCATGTAGTGTATGTTTTCTCAGACATGCTACCACTTTAACTTTATTTATATTCTAAAACAGTTGGACATTTAATTAAAGGGAAGTGGAGAATTCAAGCAGCTTTTCGAAGCTTTTTGTTAAAAATCGCACAACATTTCAGCGCCCTGCTATTCATGCCAGGAATATAGTATATGCATATGATTAGTATGTGTGGATAGAAAACACTCAGACGTTTCTAAAACTGGTTAAATCACGGCTGTGACTATAACAGAACGTGCGTTTCATCGAAAAGTGCATGAAAATCTGATCACTGAAAATGGAAATAAATATCCATGCGCGACTTCAAGGAATTGTTCAAAGTGAACCGGATTAAATGAGGCCAAGGTTGCAGTGCCTACAGCTTCCACACGATGTCTAGAGTCTTGTCATTTGATTCGGCTTTGATTCTTGGTCAAACCGACACAAGGGAACCGATTCCCTCCGGTCTCCGACCGGATGTTTTGGTTGAGATTTCTCTTGACAATATTTTCCAACGGAGACCTATAGAATTTACATCACCTCCTGATGAATTTTATCGCTTATTAACGTGTACTAATACCTAAAGTTGCATTACAAAAGTATTTCGAAGTGTTTTGTGAAAGTTTATCGTCAACTTTTTTAATTTTAAAAAATGACGTTACGTTAGAAAAAGCTATTTTTTTCCGTTGTTCACACAGTATTCTTAGATCTATATCTAGGCTATATATGGACCGATTTAATCGAAAAAAGACCCTAAATGATGTTTATGGGACATCTAGGAGTGCCAAGAAAGAAGCTCGTCAAAGGTAATGAATGTTTTATATTTTATTTCTGCGTTTTGGTTTGCGCCGGCTAACGCAAAATCTGTCGTGTTAGGTGACGTTGCAGTATTTTGAGGGTGCATGCTATCAGATAATAGCTTCTCATGCTTTCGCCGAAAAGCATTTTACAAATCTGACTTGGTGGATAGATTCACAACGAGTGTAGCTTTAATTCAGTACATTGTATGTCCATTTTAATGAAAGTTTGAGTTTTATCAACCTCTATAGGTGGCGCTCCTGAACATTTCCGCTGATTGATGTTCCCACCACGGGACCACGGCCCTAACAAGTTTTAATGCTGTACTGGAGAATAGGATCCCCAGTTCCCTTCATTCGGACAATCTCAGCTTAATAACTAACCAGCACCTGTAGCTCTGCGGAACTGGTCTCTATCTATCTAGTGATCTATCTAGTGACCTGTGGTTGAAGGAATGTATGTATGGTGATTGGGATTTAACAGGCAGGTCTTTATGATCTGTCAGAGCCTCTGAAGTGTCTGTCTTAGTCATGATATGTGCCTGCTGACCTGGCTAGCTGAGGGGTGATGTCATGGACTAAAACAATGGCAGAGAGCTGTGTCAGAGGAGGGAGGAGGGGGGTGGAGAAGGGGGAGGAGGGAAGAGGAGGAGAAGGGAGGAGGCCAGGATCTCTGCACTGTGACTCAAAGTATTTTTTACTTATTGAGTGCTCAATGGTCAGAACTTGGCTTCCTATTGTTTGGGTCCTTCTCACTTTTGGTGGAAGCAAGAATGTGCCTGTTTAAACTTTATTTTGTTGAACCATAGAACGAGGGTTTTGTTTATGTTAAACCTTTTACCAGATTGTGGTCTGCCAGGGCCCTATATTGGTCAATGGTCATAGCAAAAAGAATAGTACATGAGAGCTGTACATGTTTCAGTGTCACCTCGTTTCCCCTCTCCCCTTTCTACTCACCCAGAGAGAGTGTGTCTGTCTGTCTGTCTGTCTGTCTGTCTGTCTGTCTGTCTGTCTGTCTGTCTGTCTGTCTGTCTGTCTGTCTGTCTGTCTGTCTGTCTGTCTGTCTGTCTGTCTGTCTGTCTGTCTGTCTGTCTGTCTGTGCAGGAAAAGGGGGGTATGGGTGCTCCCATCCAGAAAGATAGATGACTCCTCATGGATAAAACCCATTGCCATTGAGGGCTTCCACCATTTTAAAGTAGTCAACTGGGTAGGGAGTTATCAGCCAATGAAGAAGAAGGCAATGTGCTACTTTAAAATGGAGATAGCCTCAATCGAGCTGCCCATGCTGTCCCAGACATTATAATGGCACAGATACAAAGATGTGGCCTATATCTAGCTCTATTCATGCTCCTTTACTCAGTTCATTGAATTTTCAAATCCCTCCCCGCCACCCGCCCATGCATGAAATGAGCAATGATGTCAGGGTAGTAACTCCAGCACAACTTTTCAAACAGGTTGCATTCTATCAGACAACCAGTAACTTTTGGGCATTGAACTGTTGTTGGGAAACAGGTTTTCCTGCTTGTTTTCCTGCTCTGTGAAAGCCTTGACCAGTATGTGGGTAGTTCAACGAAGTGAGTGCCTTTTGCATCCCTTTGCTATTTAAAGTGGAAATTGTTGACAAAAATTACATTAAATGAAGATCCCTTTAGAATAGAACATAAGGAAAATTCAATAAATCTTATTTTGAATATGAATAAAGAATTGTGCATTTTGACATGTCCCTCTGTGCATCCTCTGTGACTTCTAGGAAGATCTTAACCCACTTAACATCAACATTTATCAGTCTTCACCATCATTGTAAACGCTTAGTTATGAAGATCATCAAATCAAATTGTATTGGTCACATACACATCTTTAGCAGATGTTATTGGTCACATACACATCTTTAGCAGATGTTATTGGTCACATACACATCTTTAGCAGATGTTATTGGTCACATACACATCTTTAGCAGATGTTATTGGTCACATACACATCTTTAGCAGATGTTATTGGTCACATACACATCTTTAGCAGATGTTATTGGTCACATACACATCTTTAGCAGATGTTATTGGTCACATACACATCTTTAGCAGATGTTATTGGTCACATACACATCTTTAGCAGATGTTATTGCGGGTGTAGCGAAATGCTTGTGTTTTTATCTCCGACCGTGCAGTAATATCTAACAAGTAATATCTAACAATTTCAGAACATATGCAACAATACACACAAATCTAAGTAAAGGAATGGAATTAAGAATATATAAATATATGGAAGAGCAATGTCAGAGCAGCATAGACTAAAGATACAGTAGAATAGTATAGAATACAGTATATACTGTACATATGAGATGAGTAATGCAAGATATGTAAACATTATTAAAGTGACTAGTGCCCCATTTATTAAAGTGGCTAGTGATTTCAAGTCTATGTATATAGGGCAGCAGCCTCTAATGTGCTACTGATGGCTATTTAACAGTCTGATGTCCTTGAGATAGAAGCTGTTTTTCAGTCTCTCGGTCCCAGCTTTGATGCACCTGTACTGACCTCGCCTTCTGGATGATAGCAGGGTGAACAGGCAGTGGCTCGGGTGGTTCTTGTCCTTGATGATCACTTTTTTAAATGATCTTTTTGGCCTTCATGTGATTAGTGACTCATTTTAAGCATGCAAGTAGAAACCCCTCAGACCTCCAGTCATTACACTAACGCTAGTTGGCATTGGTTCGCGAAACTACCACAAACTTCCTTCATTTTGGACACAGAGACATAAAAATGGTATCCACAAGTTCATCTGACTCTAGGGGAGTAGATAAAGGGCATCATTGCCAGTATCCTTTTAAGGTCAACCCTGTTACATGAACTGACCTCTCATTTAAAGATGGTGAAACTATTCCTTTTTCAAAGTGCAAATAAAAAGAAACTAACAGTCAAATCATAGTGTAAAAGCAGGTGAGCTGGTTGTAGTTTTTTTGGCAATTTTCTGATGTTTTGTGGTGGAAAGCTGAGCGGGTCGAGCATTGACAGGCTAGACAGTATGTTTTATGTTTTAAATATATATATATATTTAGTGAAGCTTGCATTCAATTGCCCCTCCCTGTTGCATGAAAAAGCTTTGATTCCCCCTGTCACAAGGGGATTTATGGATGATTTAAGATGAAGTCGTCAACCCTGTTACGGTGGATACTGTTACGGTCAACCCTGTTACCTTATTTGGCACTTAATAGGCACTTACTATAGTCCATTTTTTATTTAACCTCATGAGTTGGAAAACAAGTTTTTTTTATAACATGTACTGTTTATGACAGAATGCTAAAAGTAGGTGAAATATAAAATGTTTGTTTTTTCCAACAAGTTACACTACTCAAAAGACACCTAATTGGTGGAACAACTAACCATGAGACAAAACACTCCAGGAGAAGATTATTCTCATGCCTATTACTCACTGGCATTACCATTCCTTAGTCGTCAACAGCATGGGCTATTATCAGCTAGTTTATGATACTTGGCATTTATTTATTATGGGAATTATCAGGAGGCTGGAGGGGGCAGAGCGGGGTTGAGTCACTGGGAAACATTTGTGTTTCTGTCAGGAATGGCCAGTGGCACCAGTGTTATCAATGTGATTCCCAGGACTGTGTATGGTACACTGTTAACAATGGTGAGTGTCAAGACTGGACAGTCTCAGGCCCCTGGCTATCAGGCCCCTGGCTATCAGGCCCCTGGCTCTCCCCCTTTGGCGGTGAAGTGTGTCTGTCCCTGTCTGGCTTTCTGTAACCCCTCCTCCTTGGGCTCTGACTGTTTTTTGATTGGCTCAGGGAGCTCAGGGTCAGTGGGCATAGCCCTGTTGACTAAGTCACTGATTCCTCTGCAGTTTTACTGAATCTGTTAACAAATTTTCGCATGTTGATGAAGGTTTATTTTATAGAGAGTATGGCTGATAAAGTGAGAATCGCTGACAAAACGTCCCTTTTAAAGATCAATATATAATGCAGTATACTTTCTGTATTAGTGGTACTGGGTACAGTAGCTGTGACTAAGGTTTCTTATCTCCCTCTCTCTCCTCAGAGAGGTGCTGTGCTAGACTATGGTACAGTGAGGTAAAGTCATGTAGCTGTGACTAACGCCTCTAGCATGCCTCTCTCTGTCCTCAGAGTATGTACTCGGCACTGCCAGGCCTGCTGGATGGGAACCCGTTCTCGGAGAGCGGGCAGCTGCGGGTGCCCGAGGGCGTGAGTGGCATCCTGGATGTCCTGAAGGAGGCGCTGTCTCTGCTCAACGCCTTCCAGGTGCACTCTGACATCAGCTCACAGCTCTGCGCCTACCTCTTCTTCTTCACCAACGCATCCCTCTTCAACGCACTCATGGAGAGAGGTGAGACCTTCAACATGCTCTGTTTCTGACTCATGGGGTTTTGTAGGATCAAATCTTAATATCCTCAAAGTCCTATCACAAGTATCCTCATAAAATACATACTGTATGTGTTAATGGGAGACTTTGGGATTTGGACTTTCCCCAGAGTAAGATGAACTTGTGGATAGCATTTTTATGTTTCTGTGTCCACTATGAAGAACGTTAGAGGTAGTTTCGTGAGCCAATGCTAACTAGAGCTTGTGCAATAACTGGAAGTCTATGGGTATCTGCTAGCATGCTGCATCTTATAGAAGTTTCATTACACTCAATAGTTATGATCGAAATTACATGAGCATGTCTGAGTGGTGTTTTGTTCTGCAGGCTCTGGAGGTGGGTTCTACCAGTGGTCTAGAGGGGTGCAGATCAGGGCCAACCTGGACCTGCTGATGGACTGGATACAGGGGATGGGCCTAGGAGACCTGGCTGTGGAGTTCTTCCAGAAGCTCTCTGCTGCTGTCAATCTGCTGGCAACGCCCAAGGAGAACCTACTACAGGTCAGAGGGCACTTCCTTTATTTTCACTTCCTGTTTCGGTTTGGTCTGCTGAGTCAGAGCACTAAATAACACTGCAGCCAAGATGTCCAAAGCAGTCTGAATATATAGTGTATCAAAATGGTATTTTACAGTGTATTAGACTGTACATCACCAAGTGTCTCAGTTCATTATTGGTACACTAATCTCTGTTAACCCAAAAGTAAAATCATTATTCATTTGGTCAACTGCGTGATTTACTTCTGGGTCCATACGTGTTAGGAATTGTGTGTGTTATTATGTTATAATTAAGTCTATGATTTGACAGAGCAGTCTGACAGAGCGATGGTAGGCACCAGCAGGCTCGCAAGCATGAATTCAAACAGCACTTTCGTGCGTTTTGCCATCAGCTCTGCTGTCTATGACTTCAAGCCTATCAACTTCCAAGATTAGGCTGGTGTAATGTGATGTGAAATGGTTAGCTAGTTAGCGGGGTGCGCGCTAATAACATTTCAAACGTCACTCGCTCTGAGACTTGGAGTAGTTGTTCCCCTTGCTCTGCATGGGTAACGCTGCTTCGAGGGTGGCTGTTGTCGTTGTGTTCCTGGTTCGAGCCCAGTGAGGAGCGAGGAGAGATACGGAAGCTATACTGTTACACTGGCAATACTAAAGTGCCTAGAATAACATCCAATAATCAAAGGTATATGAAATACAAATGGTATAGAGAGAAATAGTCCTATAATTCCTATAATAACTACAACCTAAAACTTCTTACCTGGGAATATTGAAGACTCATGTTAAAAGGAACCACCAGCTTTCATATGTTCTCATGTTCTGAGCAAGGAACTGAAACGTTAGCTTTCTTACATAGCATATATTGCACTTACTTTCTTCTCCAAAACTTTGTTTTTGCATTATTTAAACCAAATTGAACATGTTTCATTATTACCTTGAGGCTAAATTGATTTTATTGATGTATTATATTATGTTAAAATAAGTGTTCATTCAGTATGGTTGTAATTGTCATTATTACAAATAAATAAATTTTAAAACCGTCCGATTAATCGGGATCGGCCTTTTTTGTCCTCCAATAATCGGTATCGGTATTGGCGTTGAAAAATCATAATCGGTCGACCTCTAGTCCATATAACCAGTGACGAAAAGCCAAAGACTGAAACTACTGCAGTTCGTTATCACAGGGATCCCATTCAGTCCCAGCAGATTCTTGGGTCTACATGCAGAATCTGCCCACGGGAGAGTATTGGCATACCGAACATGCCTCGAGTGGGAAACCTTTGGGAAGTATTTAGAAAAATCTGGCAAAACATTGAAAACACTCATGAATCATCACTGAAACTCTGTTTCCCTACATTTCATTGCTAACTAGGTTTTACTCTTAGAAATGCATGTTGTCTTTGATGGAGGTGATACTGTTGAAGTAGTTATAAGATAATAACATTGTGATAGCAGTTTGAATGGTCCATTCCCCTGCCCTGGCCAGTTATCAGATCTGGAAAAATACTGCAGGCTTCAGGTACCTGCAGGGGAATGTTTAGTAAGGTGCTATAGAGATATAAAACCAACAGTCTGTGTACACACACCTTCTCCCACAACTAGTGTGGCAGTGAACAAACAACATCTCTCACCCCACAATGGACCATTCAAACTACTATCACAATGTTATTATCTTAGTACGATACACACTTCTGATGTTATGAGAACAGTTAGACTGGTCTTAACACTATCGGTGTGATGTCAACACCTAGATGTAATGGTAAAGCAATGAAGCAATGGGGTGTTAATGACAACATTTCAGAACAGTTAGACTAGTCTTAACACTATCGGTGTGATGTCAACACCTAGATGTAATGGTAAAGCAATGAAGCAATGGGGTGTTAATGACAACATTTCAGAACAGTTAGACTGGTCTTAACACTATCGGTGTGATGTCAACACCTAGATGTAATGGTAAAGCAATGAAGCAATGGGGTGTTAATGACAACATTTCAGAACAGTTAGACTGATCTTAACACTATCGGTGTGATGACAACACCTAGATGTAATGGTAAAGCAATGAAGCAATGGGGTGTTAATGACAACATTTCAGAACAGTTAGACTAGTCTTAACACTATCGGTGTGATGTCAACACCTAGATGTAATGGTAAAGCAATGAAGCAATGGGGTGTTAATGACAACATTTTTGTCCACTATAGCAATTCAAGGTATGGAACAGATTGAAAATGTTAGAGCTGAAAGCTTTTTTTCACTGACGGATGTCAGCTGAGTGGAACTCACACGCACCACCACATGACATCATTAAAAAAGCCTGACAGAGCTGTGGGGGAGGGAAAAGAATGCTTGGAAACAATGGAATTTTTCCCACCAAATTGTACTCTACATCTTCTATTATGCAATGACTTCTCATCTATTGATGAAGAAAATACACATTTTGCCAAGATAGGCAGTCCTTGCACCTAGAACTTAAACAAATAGACATAATAATCATTCATAATTAGGTGGGTGCTTATATTTATCCTGTTTCACACATGTACAAGTGTGTATATTATAGACGTGTGAATTGGAAATGTGTTTTTTGCATATCCCAACTCCCCCTTAGACATCCTTGGACAGTGGGGTCATGGCCAGGTTCACTGTATGTATGTTTAAATCCCATGTTGTTGATGCCTGTGGCTTTAAACTGCGTGCCACTGAGTAGTTAATCCTTCCTTAAGCATGCCATTCTCTCTGTAATCCACTGAAAGGAGGATCATGTTTACTGGGGGAAGTTGAGCCTTAACATATCTGGTGGTGGTTGGGTTAGTTAACACGATTCCAGACTGTATCACATCTGGCCATGGTTGGGAGTCCCATAGGGCGGCGCACAATTGGCCCAGCGTCATCCGGGTTTGGCCGGGGTAGGCCGTCAATGTAAATAATCATTTGTTCTTAACTGTCTTGCCTATTTAAATCAAGTTTAAATATACAAATTAAACAAATAAGTGGAGAAACAAATGTTAAACACATACTCATATCCTGTTCCTGGTCATGTTTATGACACCTGAAAAGATAAGGAAGATAGGGAAAACCTGTTGTCAGTCTGTGTGTGACACAAGGCTGGCTTTAGCCCTGTCACCTTCAAAGAAAAGAGTGACCTCTGCCGTGACAGGCCCACCCTACTGTATGTCTCATCCTATGAATGTCCAGGGGCTGCAGGAAGGCTGTGGACACACCATGGTCTTGTAATGTTCTCCCGGGTTAGTACATGAGAGAATCACCTCCTACTCATCCCAATTACAGCACTGTTGTTGTGGACACGCCATGGTCTTGTAATGTTCTCTGGTGGTTTGGGTTAGTTAACACATGAGAGAATCACCTCCTACCCATCCCAATTACAGCACTGTTGTTGTGGACACGCCATGGTCTTGTAATGTTCTCCAAGGTTTAGTACATGAGAGAATCACCTCCTACTCATCCCAATTACAGCACTGTTGTTGTGAAGACACGAAAACCATGGTCTTGTAATGTTCTAGCCCGGTTTAGTAAATGAGAGAATCACCTCCTACTCATCCCAATTACAGCACTGTTGTTGTGGACACACCATGGTCTTGTAATGTTCTCCCGGGTTAGTACATGAGAGAATCACCTCCTACTCATCCCAATTACAGCACTGTTGTTGTGGACACGCCATGGTCTTGTAATGTTCTCCAGGGTTAGTACATGAGAGAATCACCTCCTACTCATCCCAATTACAGCACTGTTGTTGTGGACACGTCATGGTCTTGTAATGTTCTCCCGGGTTTAGTACATGAGAGAATCACCTCCTACTCATCCCAATTACAGCACTGTTGTTGTGGACACGTCATGGTCTTGTAATGTTCTCCCGGGTTTAGTACATGAGAGAATCACCTCCTACTCATCCCAATTACAGCACTGTTGTTGTGGACACGTCATGGTCTTGTAATGTTCTCCCGGGTTAGTACATGAGAGAATCATGACTACTCATCCCAATTTAATCTTAAAGTTTGCACAGCCTTAAAGCATCAAATTCAGTCAGAAAGTTGTATTTTCTCCTGCAGCTGCCCTCATATTTAATTTAGATCCAGAGTTGATAGTTTCTTGATCTGATTCACCAGGAATGGAGAAAGGAGCCTGCTGAGACTCAGTGCAACCGGACTGACAGTGTAGCATTTCACTCTTCAATCCACAGCCATTAGGGGCTAATACAATTTGAGACAACACCTGTTCTCAATATCTAACCAGAAGGCAGCCATGGTAACAGCCCCAAAACAGCTCCGCAGTAGTAGAACCAGTCTCCCCTCAGTCAAAGGCTGTCTCTCTCCTCTATTCGTGGGGATGGTTGCTAGGAGGCTGGTGGTTTTGTGTATGGATCACTCCCATGGCACGAGGTCAGATGTTGTGGTTGGTAAAATGGAGCACACACCCTTGTGATATTCTCAGTTTTCCATCTGGAGTTCTGGGCTCGAGGGAGTGAGGGACATAGTAAATGACCAGTGATGTGGCATGGTTTTGTTATGGCTGAGCTCTCTGTCTCCAGTAATTACCGATGATACAAAGTTAGGAAGATTGTGTCATTGATGCCATAATGTTATGCCACTTATGATTGGGATACACCAAGTCAAATAGTAGATATAGTAAATATAGACATAAAATAATGTAAAAAAGAAGTCACTATTGCTTATAAACATTCCCATAACTCCTCCTTCTGGCCAGCCTCTGTGCTGTCATGCGACAAAGAGGGTGTGGTCATTGGAGGAATGACAGGTTACAAGGCTGGGGTAAATATGGTCTGATATATTCTACACAATGCCTGTCAGCATACCAATAACACCTCTATGCCAATGATGTCATCTTGAAATGATTCACCTATGTCTTTCTGGTTAGTTACTGAGTCATTAAAACACCTCAGCTCTCCAAGGTGTGTCTGAGTGAATGAGGAAATAGTTGAAGATGAAGTCTCTTGTGTGTTTATTCCCACTAAACAGACAGAGGTCAACTGAGAGGATAACAAAAACCTGATTGTTCATAGTCATATAACACATCCAGGAATCTAGACTCTGTAATTAGCACATCTTCTGATGACATCTGACGCTTTACGTTTATGACTAATCAATGTTTAGTCATATGGAAAATGTGACATTAAGGAACATTGACCCCCACAATCAAGCATTTGAACATTTCTCCATTCTGTGTGTGTGTGTGTGTGTGTGTGTGTGTGCGCGCGCGCGCGTGTTTGCGCGTGTGTGTTGATTTTATTACTACAGACAGTGATAGAGGTTGGCATGACAAGTATTACTTACAGTCCTAGATTTATTTTCCTAATGAATTCATCACCACATAATCTGACACAAATATGCAATTGCAGTACTTGGACAGATTTGTGGTTTGAAATATTTTTTACACGAATAGCTTTGTGTTGAAATGACCCCACTGAGGAAATGCTACCCTGTCATTTATAGTTTCACTAACAACAATAACATCAAACAGCTCTGCCAGCTCTTGCATTTAAATGATGCCATGTTTACTCTTTTGTGAAATATGCAATCATATTCCTTGTATCATGGTCCTTGTGCCTGTACATTGATATTCTTGTAACGTGTGAGTGTACATATGTGTGTGTGTGTGTGTGTTTCAGGCATCATGGAGCTCTCTGAGGACTGAGTTCATGCCTCTGAACCCAGCCCAACTGCACCACATGCTGAGGGAGTATAACCCAGGCAGGGCCTGTCCTGCAGACTGGAACCCCTCACCAGACGAGGCAGAGGCTGCCCTCAGGACCAGTGAGTGGAACACAGATACAGCAGAGTCACGGCGGGTAGCCAAACAGACACAATGACACGTTCACGTGTATAAACCATATTTTGAAACAAACAAACACACGTATTTCTTGGACACAAACAAATTCACATAGCCTATGTAGTCTGTACGCTTGTGTATACAAACTCACTCTGCCAAGATTCAATCAGATCAGACTGTCGCCCCGATAAGGTTACACATTTACATTTACATTTAAGTCATTTAGCAGACGCTCTTATCCAGAGCGACTTACAGAACCCAAATCGGCTGAGCGCGTGCGCCATCGTGCATAAATGTATTTTGTCCCCCTACACCAAACGTGATCGCGACAGGTTACGGCAGGTTAAAATATCAACACAAACTCTGAACCAATTACATTAATTTGGGGACAGGTCGAAAAGCATTAAACATTTATGGCTAGTTAGCTTGCAATTTCTAGCTAATTAGTCCTATTTAGCTAGTTTGCTGTTGCTAGCTAATTTGTCCTGGGATATAAACATTGAGTTGTTATTTTACCTGAAATGCACAAGGTCCTCTACTTTGACAATTAATCCACACATTAAACGGTCAACCGAATCATTTCTAGTAATCTCTCCTTCCAGGCTTTTTCATCTTTGAATTTATATGGTGATTGGCATCTAAACTTTCATAGTATTACCACGACGACCAGCAACACAGTGCGTCTTTCAATCACCGACGTGGGTATAACCAATGAGGAAATGGCACGTGGGTACCTGCTTCTATAAACCAATGAGGAGATGGCACGTGGGTACCTGCTTCTACAAACCAATGAGGAGATGGGAGAGGCAGGACTTGCAGCGCGATCTGCATCAGAAATAGAAAGGACTTCTATTTTAGCCCTTGGCAACGCAGACGCTCGTTAACGTGCGCAAGCAGTGTGGGTGCAATAATTGAATAATAGATTTCTAAATGTATTTTGCAATGTGACGCGAGTGGTGTAGTCAGGGTATTAGTAACTAGAGGCCTATTCCCTGTTGTGTCTGAGAGTGGCTGTAACGTTCTTGGTGTAGTGGGTGAGAAGTCAGGCGCAGGGAGCAGAGTTCAGGGTAGTGCCACTTTAATGCACAAAACGGCGAACATAAGCCAACCCCACAAAAACACAGGGCGCACAACAAAACAAATGCCCCAAACAAGGGGACTTAACCCCATGAAAATGGGAAACACGTAACCCACAGACGTGCACACAAGTTACACAAAAACAATCCCTCACAAAGAGCAGGCGGGCCTACCGGTAATAAAGCCCGACTAATCAGCCTAAAACAAAAACAGGTGAAACCAATAAACAGAAAGGGGAGAAAGGATCAGTGGCAACTAGTAGGCCGGTGACTACGACCGCCGAGCGCCACCCGAACAGGAAGGGGTGCCACCTTCGGTAGGAGTTGTGACAGTGGCTGAGTGTGTTCCCCAGAGTAATCCTGTCTGCCTGCCCCAGTCTAACTCTAAATTGGAGCATGAGTACAGGGGGAGGTTAGAGAGGAGAACCCTGTCCAGCCCAATCAGTCTCACCACAGAGTTAACACTCAAATCCGCCCCTCGCAATATAGGACTTGGCACCTGTCTCCCTTCTCTGTCCCCTGTCACCTCACCTCTTCTGTGTGAATGGCCCAATCCCCGCTGGCACCCCCTGGGGGGAACTTTATCTTGTCCTAGAGGCCATGACTGTCTTTCTTTAACTTGAGAATCTAAAGGATTAACCTACAAATCAGATGTAATTAAGTTAATTAAGTAAAATAACAAGTATAAATAATGTAGTGTACACCGTGAGAAAGCTCTTTCAGAGCTTCTGTTGTAATCTTTTCTGAGTCACGTCTTCTGTCTTTTATGATGTCCTGTATTTCCCTCCTCCTCTAGCTGGAATCCTGGAGAGTTTCGACAACCACCCTCCCCTTATCCTGCCCAGCAACACCTTCCACCTGGAGTTGGGTAAACCAATCACGGAACCCGCTCTGTTTGAGCAGCTCGGCCATCTGCAGGACTTCATCCGTAGTCTCCCCACCAGTCAAACAACACAGCAGGTAACCACCTATCTGACCTTCTGACTCTGTGTACCCAGATTTTACAAATATACAATCTAATGAGAGGCCAGTGCCCACCCTGGGCTGGTGGTGCTCAGTAAATTAGACATTTTAACTTTGATGTTTTTCCCATCTCTGTTTTATTGACTTCTCCCTCCCTTCAGACACTCAGCAGGACAGCTACAGACGCCAAGTCTGCGAACTCACGCTCCTCGCCCTCTGTCACAGTGGTGGTCCCTGACCCAGTTCCCCGCCCCTCGCTCAGGGCAGAGGTGGACTCTTTGAGCCCTGCGGCGCCCCCTCAGGCCCGGGGGTCTCATGGTGACCTAAGCTGCTGCCTGGCAGAGGCAGAGTTGGCCCACAAGCTGAAGAGTCTGGAGCTGCAGAACGCCCTACCTAGGAGTAGCCAGGCTGACCTGGGATGCCACAAGAGCCTGGCTCTGGACCCCTCCTGCCTGCTGACGCCCCCCAACACCCCCCAGGGCATGGAGCTGTCTCAGTCTGAGCTGGAGGCAGACCTGCAGGAGGGAGCAGCACAGCAGCACAGGAAAGGTAACACAGAGGGCTATGTCATACAGTCAGGCTACATACAGAGCATCCAGTTGCAATACAAACAGCTCTGATTGATAGAAAAGGAGCATAAAAAGCCATGTGTCAGCTGAAGTGTGTTATTGACCAATCATAACAGAGGATTGATGATGCTGTAACAGTGGGGGGCACATACTGTACATTGTAATCCTAAAAGAAACTGATCCTGTCTCAATCACATTGGATGAATTATGAAGACAAAGAATAACAAAGGATCCCTTCATGGCCTTTCCCTCCCTCTGCGGGTTTTGATTAAAGTGATGTAAAACTCCTGTCACAGCAAATACAGCCACCTCGGCTCACACTGTGGCTCATGTACCTAACCCCTGGAGTTAGGTCGCTAGTGCCTCCCTCGTAATATCAACCCACCAATGACTGACAGGCTCCATTAAAGGAAGAATTTGTCTGCTTGACCCGGGAGACCCTGGTGCATATTTGTCCCCAGTGGCTCCAGGTTGACACAAGGTGCTTGATATGACAGGAGGAGGAGGAGGAGAGCTCTCATCCTCCCGTCATCTCTTCAACCCTATTGACTTTGGACAGAAACTACAGGTCATTGGAGGAATAAAGAGATGTTCTGGCTGTGTAAAGGTCATGTTCTCCCTGTAGGGTGGATTCCATGTGTAGAGGAAAGGCAATTTTCTCCTCAGGCTTATTGTTTTTTGAAGCTCTGCTCATGAGGTCATCTGTAGGAGTGGATGGGAGGGGAAAGCGAGCAGACTGCTCTCTGGTTATGATTTATTCCGTGGTGGAGGAGTTGAGCTGAGAAAGGGGAGGAAAGGACTAAACATCTTATTCTGTAACTGGGAGGGACACTTCCAGGGTTAACTTCCAGGGATAACAATGACGTCCCCCTTCCTAAAGCAGGTCAGCTTTCTCTAGTGATGTCTCAAACAATGTGTAAGGTTCTAACACTTTTATATAAGTCCTATACCAGCCATACTCAACAGGCGGACCACAGTCCGGATCAAGTTCCTCTTGTTTATGTCCTTCACTGACAGACCTTATGGAGCTATTTATAACCTGTCAGAAATGTTCAGTGGACTAGCCCATGTGAGCTAGATGGATAAATTAGACTAACCAGCTATCTAAATCCTGTAGTTATCATGGCCAGATTACGTGCCCAGGGGCCTCAACACCAGCGGCCCGCATTGATTTTGTTCAGTTACTCAGGTATCATATGAACACACAGAAATGTCAAAATGTGTAGAATATCAAGAAATTAGCTTTAAAACGTCAAAATGCGTAGAATTTCAAGAAATTAGGTTTAAACTGAGAACATTTTCTCTCAGCCAGCCATGTGTCTGTGAACAATTTAAACAGTTTGAGATTGCATGGGTTGGGAGGTGGGGGTTTGCTACTATGCCGATTAATGACAATACCTATCCGGACCTTTGCCACCTAGGAAATGTGTGTGACCGCCGGACATTCTCAAATAGTAGTCTAGTGCGCCTGTCCTATACAGTACATTGACCTTTTCTCAAGGGATACAATCGTTGAGTCAAACACCTAGCAAAAGAGAGTGAGTCTAAACGTTTGATGCCACTTTATCTAAAACATTGTGAGAATCCTGAATGTTTCTGATTTCAGATACCACAGTCCCAGGTCATATCCAAACAACAGGTTAGATTTTAAAAGCCCGTTAGTCCAGTAGAATCTTTTCTATTGATTAACACCAGATAATTCCCTCAACTCTAAATCAGAGACAAACGCTTTGTGTAACACTTGATTGTGTGTAAGTGCTTACCGCCTGCTTAAAGCTCCCTGGCCCCCAGTGTGGTTGTGTGTAAGTGCTTACCGCCTGCTTAAAGCTCCCTGGCCCCCTGTGTGGTTGTGTGTAAGTGCTTACCGCCTGCTTAAAGCTCCCTGGCCCCCTGTGTGGTTGTGTGTAAGTGCTTACCGCCTGCTTAAAGCTCCCTGGCCCCCAGTGTGATTGTGTGTAAGTGCTTACCGCCTGCTTAAAGCTCCCTGGCCCCCAGTGTGGTTGTGTGTAAGTGCTTACCGCCTGCTTAAAGCTCCCTGGCCCCCTGTGTGGTTGTGTGTAAGTGCTTACAGCCTGCTTAAAACTCCCTGGCCCCCTGTGTGGTTGTGTGTAAGTGCTTACCGCCTGCTTAAAACTCCCTGGCCCCCAGTGTGGTTGTGTGTAAGTGCTTACCGCCTGCTTAAAGCTCCCTGACCCCCTGTGTGGTTGTGTGTAAGTGCTTACAGCCTGCTTAAAGCTTCCTGGCCCCCTGTGTGGTTGTGTGTAAGTGCTTACCGCCTGCTTAAAGCTTCCTGGCCCCCTGTGTGGTTGTGTAAGTGCTTACCGCCTGCTTAAAGCTTCCTGGCCCCTGTGTGGTTGTGTGTAAGTGCTTACCGCCTGCTTAAAGCCTCCTGGCCCCCTGTGTGGTTGTGTGTAAGTGCTTACAGCCTGCTTAAAGCTTCCTGGCCCCCTGTGTGGTTGTCTGTAAGTGCTTACCGCCTGGTTAAAGCTTCCTGGCCCCCTGTGTGGTTGTGTGTAAGTGCTTACCGCCTGCTTAAAGCTTCCTGGCCCCCTGTGTGGTTGTGTGTAAGTGCTTACCGCCTGCTTAAAGCTTCCTGGCCCCCTGTGTGGTTGTGTGTAAGTGCTTACCGCCTGCTTAAAGCTTCCTGGCCCCCTGTGTGGTTGTGTGTAAGTGCTTACCGCCTGCTTAAAGCTCCCTGGCCCTCTGTGTGGTTGTGTGTAAGTGCTTACCGCCTGCTTAAAGCTCCCTGACCCCATGTGTGGTTGTGTGTAAGTGCTTACCGCCTGCTTAAAGCTCCCTGACCCCCTGTGTGGTTGTGTGTAAGTGCTTACCGCCTGCTTAAAGCTCCCTGACCCCCTGTGTGGTTGTGTGTAAGTGCTTACCGCCTGCTTAAAGCTCCCTGGCCCTCTGTGTGGTTGTGTGTAAGTGCTTACCGCCTGCTTAAAGCTCCCTGACCCCCTGTGTGGTTGTGTGTAAGTGCTTACCGCCTGCTTAAAGCTCCCTGACCCCCTGTGTGGTTGTGTGTAAGTGCTTACCGCCTGCTTAAAGCTCCCTGACCCCCTGTGTGGTTGTGTGTAAATAAGGCTTTACTAAAGCTTCCATTTTGTTGATCATAATCAGAACTCATTACGATCAATGGCCCTTGTCTTTATACGGGCTCTATGGTTTAATAGTTTGTCATAAACCTAAGATATTGTTATGATAATGATGTACTATTGAACATTACCCACTTTCACAGAAATATTCTCTAATCATGTCATATCCCTGGTTATGACATTGGCCATAGCTTCCCACCTTGTATTACTGTGGCCTCCCAGTCCCATAGAGTGATCCTGCTCTCTGCTCAACCTCGGTGGTTTTGGGCGCTAACGGTAACTTACTGCTATTTTGGTAGCATTGCTAATCCTTTAATCTGTACCAAGAATTACAGAGAGGTGGTGATGTCAGGAGAGAAAAGATCAGTGGCTGACCCGTCATGGGAATTTACAGTTGGGTTGGTGCGTGGAATCTTAATCGGGACAGGCATTGTCCAGAGCAGGTCCTGTATGGGGGGCAGATGGGCTCGGGCTGGGGGAGAGCAGGGAGACCAGAGGGGGACCGGGGAGACTAGGGGAGACCAGGGGAGACTAGGGAGACCAGGGGAGACTAGGGAGAGCAGGGGAGACTAGGGAGAGCAGGGGGAGACTAGGGGAGACCAGGGGGAGACTAGGGGAGACTAGGGGAGAGCAGGGGACACCAGGGGAGACTAGGGAGAGCAGGGGACACCAGGGGGAGAGCAGGGGGACACCAGGGGGAGCAGGGAGACACCAGGGGAGACCAGGGGAGAGCAGGGGGACACCAGGGGAGAGCAGGGGACACCAGGGGGAGACCAGGGGAGAGCAGGGGACACCAGGGGGGGGGGGGGGTGAAAGTGTAGGGCATGCTGGTGGTACTGTTGCTGGTGGCTAGGTTGTTGTGACAGGATAAATACACCACAGAGCACCAGACCAACCTGAGGAAGAGCTTTCCCAAGGCCCCAAAGCTTTACATGTAGAGCTTGTTCTCAGTGGGGTTCTGTATGGTTCTCATTACAACGTCTATGCATTTAGTGGACTCCCCACAGTTTTATAGCACTCCGACTTGACATGATTTTTATATGGAGTCCAAATGCAACATCTGTGTTCAATATTAGTGGTAGTTATATGTATGTTGAGGAGATCAAACCAACTGCGTGTCCCTCTGGAGCAGCTCAGATGAACCTCCAGTCTTTGATCCATATATATTCCTATTGGTCGAAATAATAATCCTTATAACACTAATGCCTTGTGAACTTCTCTTTCACATGACTAGACAGACAGACAGACAGACAGACAGACAGACAGACAGACAGACAGACAGACAGACAGACAGACAGACAGACAGACAGACAGACAGACAGGCAGGCAGACAGACAGACAGACAGACAGACAGACAGACAGACAGACAGACAGACAGACAGACAGAGACACCTAGAAAGTACTGTAGAGGGAAAACCAAAGGGGAACAGACACTACTTTCATGTTTTCTCTTGAAGTAAACCCTGTCTCAAATTGCCACAGTGATATGATTTCTTTATAATTTCATTAAAAGGACCACAATAACAGGAAAAGTATAACTTTAAACAGAGTTAAGGTTGGATTGGATACTGTGTCTAATGTGGGGTGTTCTTGTGTGTGTCTCCTCGGCAGGCAGCTGCCCAAGGGAATGTTCTGAGAGAAGGAATGGGAATGTGGAGGAAGATAATGCAGAGGAAGAGGAGGAGAAAGAGAGGGATGAAGTGTTTACTGTGGAGCTACACAGAGGACCTCATGGTCTAGGCCTGGCACTGGTGGATGGAATGGTGGGTGAAATCCTTGTCTTTATTCCTCCACCTCCCCCTTTGTTCATCTCCTTCACCCAAGTCTCATCTTCCTTTTTGTTTCTCTACCTCCCTTATTTTTCACCTCTCTGCATGGGGAAATCAATGAAACTTGAAAAGCTCTAACATTCTGTTTGGTTACATATTCCCCATGATTAACTGTGTTACATCATCATGCATCAAAGTCAGGGAAATCTAGCTTGAAATGAATGATGAGTTGAACTGTGACGTAGATCTCAACTACAGATAGAAAGAAGAGCTGTTGTGCCTATGTGGGACTTTGTGTGTGTGTGTGTGTGTGTGTGTGTGTGTGTGTGTGTGTGTGTGTGTGTGTGTGTGTGTGTGTGTGTGTGTGTGTGTGTGTGTGTGTGTGTGTGTGTGTGTGTGTGTGTGTGTGGTTATAGTATGTGGGTGTGGGCTTAAGCTTGGGTTTACTAACAGGTGTACAACATGTGGTAAATGTGTTGACCTCCTTTTGAAGTCAGCCATGAACCACATTGAGAACACTAAGCTAATTTATAAGAACCGGTAGACTCCTCTATTGCACAATAGGCAGCTGCAATGGTTATTATTACCCTCATTCCAAGGTCTGCCTTTGGCTTCAAATTCCACTAAAGTGCTGTTTTCATCATTTAATTCATAACAGAAACGTGCCTGGTCTGTGAAAGCCTCTACTCATGTATATGCATGCAGGTGTAGTGCTGTGGAGGATTCTATAGCATGTGCTGCCCCCTGTAGGATAGAGATGAAACAGCGGAGATGTTCCTGTAGTGATACTATAGTGCAGGTACGGCATGTCTTCAGTCCCAACCTCAATGCTTCCTGTGAAAGCCTCTACTCATGTATATGCATGCAGGTGTAGTGCTGTGGAGGATTCTATAGCATGTGGTGCCCCCTGTAGGATAGAGATGAAACAGTGGAGATGTTCCTGTAATGATACTATAGTGCAGGTACGGCATGTCTTCAGGCCCAACCTCAACGCTTCCTGCATCCTCTTGTGTCCTGTGTAGAAAACACCTCTGAAGATGACTGGGATCTATATTAAGTCAGTGGTACCAGAGTCCCCAGCCGCCCAGTGCCAGAAGCTGAGGTTGGGAGATCGTATCCTGGCTGTGAACGGCATCAGTCTGGTGGGCATGGAATACCACATGTAAGTAGTGTAAGATGGAGACTGGTCTTTAGCACCCTGTGTTGATTAAGAAGTTGTAATAGAGTACTGAATATTATTTAGGTAATACGAGTTATAAAACACAACATAGAGTAGTGTCGTTCCCTCCCTCTGTTTAACACACCCTCTGACGTTCTCTCTCGTTCTCTCCTTCACAGTGGTAGAGAGCTCATTCGTTCATCTGGAGATGCCCTCAGATTGCTGGTGGCCAAAAATGAGTCCAAATCAACGGGGAAGAGCTCAGTGATCACGTGCTGAGTGGAAGGAAGGTTTCATTGGAGGCTTCCCCAAGTGACCGTTGACCCTCAGAAGGGAGCTTAATCTTCTCTTTTTATCCAACTAAGGAGCTTAGTTGTCTGTCAGTACTTTACGAGACGTGATCCTCAACCAAAGGATAAAAGACACTTGACTGTTTATTTTGTTTTGGTGAATAATCTCTTCTCACTGAGTATTTGAAATGAAGCTTTACTGTACATAGAATGAACAGGAGGACACTCAAAGGTGGATGAAACCACTAGACTGAATCCACTATTGCTCAAGTCTTCTCTGAAGCACCCCTTTTGAATGAATGCAATTTCAAACGCAAACACGACATGTGTATCAACATAATGGTCCAGGCAGCTTTGCAGAAGTCTTTACATCTGCATGGTGAGCTGTCCTTCGTACCCAGAAAACACTGGGTTTGGGAGAGTAGAAGAGAACAGTGGTTAAGGCCGTTGTTGCGAGCAGGGTTGAGTTATTTCAGTGTCTTCAAGGACACTATCTACTGACAAATGGCTAGTGCACAGCATTCTGTCTGAAGATTGCTCAGCTTTACAAATGCCAAAACCCATAAGGAGTTATGCAAATATACAATTTTTATAGAACTGTAAATTATAATGTATTTTTTGAGTAAAAACTATGACTCATTCTAATGTTGTAGTGGCTGTATACTTTGGATATTTACTGAAGTGCTAATTAGTGAAATATTTTCTGAAGCACTACAGTATAACGAAAGGTTGTCATGGACTCTATGGTTATCTATAAGGCATTTCAGTGGATCTCGGTGATAATCTAATATAGATTCCTGGAGGTATCACTGCTACACATCTCTGACCTTTCCCATGTGGTGACAATGACACTATAACTTATTACTGTTTATGAAATGTTTATAAACAAATGACTCTTTATGACAGTTTTAAGTCAACTATCTCTCTTTAACAGTGTTAAGTCTTCAATTTTATTGATGACAAATATAAGAGTATTCCATTTTTTTATACTTATATTGTCCAGTATTTTTGAACATATTAAATAAATGTTATTTAGATTTTAAAGCAAAATCCCAAATTCCTGAGTTATTCCCCAATCCCTACATTGCCTTCTACCCATAGAGGTTGTTGCCTCACAGACGGTACAACCTGCATCCCCAGATGGTTGAACTCTACGACGTGGGACCTAACAAGGCCAAATAAAGCAACGGCACACTTTGGGGGGAATAAGGACTCCAGCTGTTGACCAAGTGCTTTTAAACGGGGGGAGGTAGCAGGGAACCAAGGGTGTGTCTCGCACAGGGCAGACACGCTTTAGTGGGCCACCACAAGAGCCGCCATTTATAGTGCCCTTGGTTTCCACTAGAGCAGCACTTTCCACTACACAACTCAATTTGACACACCCCAGGGTTCTCCACTGTGCCCTGAGGAAAATGGTTGTTTTGGCATTGAAAAGGCAATCTCACACTTTGCATACTTCATGCTTGCAGGTAAACACAAAACTATGTCAGAAGCTGCTGATTGTGAGGAGTGTTCTGCCCAAGTCGTCAATTTTCTCCCCTGGTATAACGCTGACATTAATGCACTTTTAATTATCAGATTTAATAATTAACTAAACACAGCCAATTATCAACTGTAATTGCTTCGTGGTGCTAGTCACACAAAGAGAAATCTGTACATCAAAAAAGTGCTGATATAGTAAGTTACACAGCTGATACTATAAGTTATACAGGTCACCTAGACAGGCCTTGATGCAAAGTAGTCCTCTCCAATCTGAGATCGCTTAGAACAAAAGTAGTCCTCCCCAATCTTAGGTCGCTTAGAACCAAAGTAGTCCTCCCCAATCTGAGGTCGCTTAGAACCAAAGTAGTGGTCACATTTGAGGATGGGGCAGTCAGTGAAATCCAGCCTGTAGACATAGAACAGTGTTGCCTGTCTGGGTGAGTCCTCAGGGCCTCCAGTGAAGCCACACTCCCCCAGAGAGCTGTCTGGCAGTAGGAAGGACTCCTGGGAGGGAACTCTGGTCCTGAACACCTGCAGGCTGGTGGTCTGGATTCCAACCCGCTTCTCGATCACCCTGAACAGGCTGGACACCCTGGTGCTCCTGGGAAGAAACCACCTCAAAGCTCCCTGGATGGGCTCCTCCGTAGTCAAATAGTATAAGCCTGATACTCAGAAGAATGAACCTGGAACATGTTTGGAAATAGAATAGGTGGATGATAAATATACTGTCTCTTATGATCAGCTATGCTATTTTATACTCCTTACTGTGCAATACAAGGTCTTTATGAGATGTGTCCCAAATTGATTTAGTGCTGATCACAGAGTTACAAGGTCAGAAATAGCTTTGTCCTGAGAGGGTTGGTTGCCATGGTTAACCTCACAGACTGGCTGTTTTGGTATAGCAGCAATTTGTGGGCAGATCCTACATATTTACTGTTCATTAGTGCTGCTAGTTTGTTCCAATTGAACCACAAGAATTTGTGAAACAATTCATCTTGACTACAAATTGTTGGCTTTTAGCTTTGCCTCATTTTACACAGGCGACGTCGAACCTCCGCGTAAACATAAATGGCTGACGTGTATTTTCAATGGGAGTTCATTTTAAGTAGACCTGTCTGGGTGATGTACTGTAGCATGAGTATTTCTGTGTGTATAGATACTGTATGTCTGAGTGCTTGTTTGTGCAGTATGTAGTGTATGTGAATGTCTTACCTGTTTGTCTCAGGAGGTGGTGGGATCCACAATCCCAGCTGACAGTTAGGACTGGGCTGTAGTTCTCTCTAGTGATCTCCAAACAGCAGGGAACAGCATTCTCTTCTCTCTCATCCTTACCCTCCACTCTTTCAAACAGAATGATAAAACATCAATAGAAACCAATAGAAACATGCTCAAATATCCACACTAGAATGTTTGAGAATGGAGTGTGTGAAGAATGGCGCCGGAGAGGATGGCTGACGTTTTACGTGCTCCTAACAAACTGTTATCTGGTAGTAGCTTTTTCCTTTAATGAGTCCAACGAGTCCGACGTGAAGGACATACTGCTTTCCTGGGAACAGGCCCAAATCCCTGTCATTTGCGTGAAGAGAAGACGGAGAAAAAGGGGGCGGAGGTCGGGCTGCCTTCAGAGAATTCGTTGACGAGCGAGTAAAATCCCACTGCCATCCGTTCTATTGGCAAACATGCAATCATTGGAAAATAAAATGAATGACCTACGAGCAAGATTAAACTACCAACGGGACATTAAAAACTGTAATATCTTATGTTTCACCGAGTCGTGCCTGAACGACGATATGAACATCATACAGCTGGCGGGTTTTACACTTTATCGGCAGAATAGAACAGCAGCCTCTGGTAAGACAAGGGGTGGCGTTCTATGTATATTTGTAAACAACAGCTGGTGCACGATATCTAAGGAAGTCTCAATGTTTTGTTTGCCTGAGGTAGAGTATCTCATGATAAGCGGTAGACCACACTATCTACCGAGAGAGTTTTCATCTGTATTTTTCATAGCTGTCTACATACCACCACAGACCGATACTGGCACTAAGACCACACACAATGAACTGTATACTGCCATAAGCAAACAGGAAAATGCTCATCCAGAAGCGGCGCTCCTAGTGGCCGGAGACTTTAACACAGGGAAACTTAAATCCATTTTACCAAATTTCCACCAGCATGTTAAATGTGCAACCAGAGGAAAAATAACTCTAGACTACCTGTACTCCACACACAGAGACGTGTACAAAACTCTCCCTCGCCCTCCATTTGGGAAATCTGACCATAATTCTATCCTCCTGATTCCGGCTTACAAGCAAAAATTAAAGCAGGAAGCACCAGTGACGCGGTCAATAAAAATGTGGTCTGACGAAGCAGATGCTAAGCTACAGGACTTGTTTGCTAGCACAGACTGGAATATGTTCCGGGATTCTTCTGATGGCGAGGAGTTCTTGAGGAGTGCACCACATCAGTCACCGTTTTCATCAATAAGTGCATTGATGATGCCGTTCCCACAGTGACTGTACGTACATACCCCAACAAGAAGCCATGGATTACAGGCAACATCCACACTGAGCTAAAGGGTAGAGCTGCCACTTTCAAAGAGCGGGACACTATGCTCTCCAATGAACCATCAAACAGGCAAAGTGTCAATACAGGACTAAGATCGAATCGTCCCAATCTTCTTCTGGATCATCCAAATGCTCTCTGGCAAACTTCAGACAGGCCTGGACATGTACTGGCTTAAGCAGAGGGACACGTCTGGCACTGCAGGATTTGAGTCCCTGGCGGCATAGTGTGTTACTGATGGTAGGCTTTGTTACTTTGGTCCCAGCTCTCTGCAGGTCATTCACTAGGTCCCCCCGTGTGGTTCTGGGATTTTTGCTCACCGTTCTTGTGATCATTTTGACCCCACGGGGTGAGATCTTGCGTGGAGCCCCAGATCGAGGGAGATTATCAGTGGTCTTATATGTCTTCCATTTCCTAATAATTGCTCCCACAGTTGATTTCTTCAAACCAAGCTGCTTACCTATTGCAGATTCAGTCTTCCCAGCCTGGTGCAGGTCTACAATTTTGTTTCTGGTGTCCTTCGACAGCTCTTTGGTCTTGGCCATAGTGGAGTTTGGAGTGTGACTGTTTGAGGTGGTGGACAGGGGTCTTTTATACTGATAACAAGTTCAAACAGGTGCCATTAATACAGGTAACGAGTGGAGGACAGAGGAGCCTCTGAAAGAAGAAGTTACAGGTCTGTGAGAGCCAGAAATCTTGCTTGTTTGTAGCTGACCAAATACTTATTTTCCACCATAATTTGCAAATAAATTCATTAAAAATCCTACAATGTTATTTTCTGGATTTTTTTTCTCATTTTGTCTGTCATAGTTGAAGTGTACCTATAATGAAAATTACAGGCCTCTCTCATATTTTTAAGTGGGAGAACTTGCACAATTGGTGGCTGACTAAATACTTTTTTGCCCCAATGTATATCGAAAATGTCCATTTATAAAGCCCGTTTGATCCATAAAAAACAGCTTAGAAAAACGCAACGTCAACTACAAAAAAATTCAAAAGTTGCCTATAAACTTTGCCAAAATATTTCAAACTACTTTTGTAATACAACATTTACATTACATTTACATTACATTTAAGTCATTTAGCAGACGCTCTTATCCAGAGCGACTTACAAATTGGTGCTTTCACCTTATGACATCCAGTGGAACAGCCACTTTACAATAGTGCATCTAGGTCTTTTAAGGGGAGGGGGAGGGGGGGAGGGTGAGAAGGATTACTTTATCCTATCCTAGGTATTCCTTAAAGAGGTGGGGTTTCAGGTGTCTCCGGAAGGTGGTGATTGACTCCGCTGTCCTGGCGTCGTGAGGGAGTTTGTTCCACCATTGGGGGGCCAGAGCAGCGAACAGTTTTGACTGGGCTGAGCGGGAACTGTACTTCCTCAGTGGTAGGGAGGCGAGCAGGCCAGAGGTGGATGAACGCAGTGCCCTTGTTTGGGTGTAGGGCCTGATCAGAGCCTGGAGGTACTGAGGTGCCGTTCCCCTCACAGCTCCGTAGGCAAGCACCATGGTCTTGTAGCGGATGCGAGCTTCAACTGGAAGCCAGTGGAGAGAGCGGAGGAGCGGGGTGACGTGAGAGAACTTGGGAAGGTTGAACACCAGACGGGCTGCGGCGTTCTGGATGAGTTGTAGGGGTTTAATGGCACAGGCAGGGAGCCCAGCCAACAGCGAGTTGCAGTAATCCAGACGGGAGATGACAAGTGCCTGGATTAGGACCTGCGCCGCTTCCTGTGTGAGGCAGGGTCGTACTCTGCGGATGTTGTAGAGCATGAACCTACAGGAACGGGCCACCGCCTTGATGTTATTTGAGAACGACAGGGTGTTGTCCAGGATCACGCCAAGGTTCTTAGCGCTCTGGGACGAGGACACAATGGAGTTGTCAACCGTGATGGCGAGATCATGGAACGGGCAGTCCTTCCCGGGAGGAAGAGCAGCTCCGTCTTGCCGAGGTTCAGCTTGAGGTGATGATCCGTCATCCACACTGATATGTCTGCCAGACATGCAGAGATGCGATTCGCCACCTGGTCGTCAGAAGGGGGAAAGGAGAAGATTAATTGTGTGTCGTCTGCATAGCAATGATAGGAGAGACCATGTGAGGTTATGACAGAGCCAAGTGACTTGGTGTATAGCGAGAATAGGAGAGGGCCTAGAACAGAGCCCTGGGGGACACCAGTGGTGAGAGCACGTGGTGAGGAGACGGATTCTCGCCACGCCACCTGGTAGGAGCGACCTGTCAGGTAGGACGCAATCCAGCGTGGGCCGCGCCGGAGATGCCCAACTCGGAGAGGGTGGAGAGGAGGATCTGATGGTTCACAGTATCGAAGGCAGCCGATAGGTCTAGAAGGATGAGAGCAGAGGAGAGAGAGTTAGCTTTAGCAGTGCGGAGCGCCTCCGTGATACAGAGAAGAGCAGTCTCAGTTGAATGACTAGTCTTGAAACCTGACTGATTTGGATCAAGAAGGTCATTCTGAGAGAGATAGCGGGAGAGCTGGCCAAGGACGGCACGTTCAAGAGTTTTGGAGAGAAAAGAAAGAAGGGATACTGGTCTGTAGTTGTTGACATCGGAGGGATCGAGTGTAGGTTTTTTCAGAAGGGGTGCAACTCTCGCTCTCTTGAAGACGGGAGGGACGTAGCCAGCGGTCAGGGATGAGTTGATGAGCGAGGTGAGGTGAGGTAAGGGAGAAGGTCACCGGAGATGGTCTGGAGAAGAGAGGAGGGGATAGGGTCAAGCGGGCAGGTATTTTAAAATGTTAATAATCGATCAAATTGTAGATGGGGCAATCTGTATTCAATACATGAACGAAAAGAAACCAACTCTGCTCATCACGTCTTGTGCAACTCACAAAAGGGTCCCCTGTTCCGAGTTGGCCTACTTCCTGCCAACTCGGAACAGTTGAAATAAAATAAATAACCTCAGCCATATTCCAAACACTGGCAACATCGTGTGGAAGATGTAGGAACTGAAAGTATATTTCTATTACATTTCCAATGGCAAAGACAATATAGGGAAGAGAGATAATTCTGAACAGTTAGTCCTCTGGGTTTTGCCTGCTACATAAGTTCTGTTATACTCACAGACATGATTCAAACAGTTTTAGAAACTTCAGAGTGTTTTCTATCCAAATATATGAATAGTATGCATATCTTATATTCTTGGCATGAGTAGCAGGAAGTTGAAATTGGGCACGCTATTTATCCAGAAGTGAAAATTCTGCCCCCTAGCCTTAAGAGGTTATTAAGCAGGTCAACATTCCCAAGGCCGCAGGGCCAGACGTATTACCAGCATGCGCTGACCAACTGGCTTCACTGACATTTTCAACCTCTCCCTGTCTGAGTCTGTAACACCAACATGTTTTAAGCAGACCACCATAGTCCCTGTGCCAAAGAACACTAAGGTAACCTGCCTAAATGACTACCGACCCGTAGCACTCACGTCTGTAGCCATGAAGTGCTTTGAAAAGCTGGTCATGGCTCACATCAACACCATTATCCCAGAAACTTTAGACCCACTCCAATTTGCATACCGCCCTAAAAGATCCACAGATGATGGAATCTCTATTGCACTCCACATTTCCACATTTCCCACCTGGACAAAAGGAACACCTATGTGAGAATGCTGTTCATTGACTACAGCTCAGAGTTCAACACCATAGTGCCCTCAAAGCTCATCACTAAGCTAAGGACCCTGGGACTAAACACCTCCCTCTGCAACTGGATCCTGGACTTCCTGACGGGCCGCCCCAAGGTGGTAAGGGTAGATAACAACACATCCGCCACTCTGATCCTCAACATGGGGACCCCTCAGGTGTGCGTGCTCAGTCCCCTCCTGTACTCCCTGTTCACTCCTGACTGTACGGCCAGGCACAACTCCAACACCATCATTAAGTTTGCAAATGACACAACAGTGGTAGGCCTGATCACCGACAACGACGAGACAGCCTATAGGGAGGAGGTCAGAGACCTGGCCGTGTGGTGCCAGGACAACAACCTCTCCCTCAACGTGATCAAAACAAAGGAGATGATTGTGGACTACAGGAAAAGGAGGACCGGGCACGCCCCCATTCTCCTCAACGGGGCTGTAGTGGAGCAGGTTGAGAGCTTCAAGTTCCTTGGTGTCCACATCACCAACAAACTAACATTGTCCAAGCACACCAAGACAGTCGTGAAGAGAGCACGACAAAAGCTATTCCCCCTCAGGAGACTGAAAAGATTTGGCATGGGTCCTCAGATCCCCAAAAGGTTTTACAGATGCACCATCGAGAGCATCCTGACGGGTTGCATCACTGCCTGGTATGGCAACTGCTCGGACTCTGACCGCAAGGCACTACAGAGGGTAGTGTGTACGGCCCAGTACATCGCTGGAGCCAAGCTTCCTGCCATCCAGGACCTCTATACCAGTCGGTGTCAGAGGAAGGCCCTAAAAATTGTCAAAGACTCCAGCCACCCTAGTCATAGACTGTTCTCTCTGCTACCGCATGGCAAGCTGTACTGGACTGCCAAGTCTAGGTCCAAAAGGCTTCTAAACAGCTTCTACCTCCAAGCCATAAGACTCCTGAACATCTAATCAAATGGCTACCCAGACTATTTGCATTGCCCTCCCCCTTTCACACTGCTGCTACTCTCTGTTATTGCGTATCTATGTTTCAACACTTTAATAACTCTACCTACATGTACATATTACCTCAATTACCCTGACTAACCGGTACCCCCACACATTGACTCTGTACCGGCACCCCTGTATATAGCCCCGCTATTGTTATTTTACTGCTGCTCTTTAATTATTTGTTACTTTTATTTAACTGCATTGTTGGTTAGGGCTTGTAAGTACGCATTTCACTGTAATGACTACACCTGTTGTATTCGGCGCATGTGACAAATACAATTTGATTTGATTTGAATAGAATAGAATGCTGATTTTGCTTTACCTTACTCTCTGTAGTTAGTTGCTCATGTCCCTGTAATCAATCTCCCCATCGTTGCCTCTCCTCAGTAGCTGAGGCAGCAGATCCAGCTGAAATTGCAGACATGGAATCCCCAAATCTGTCATACCTAAGGATGTAAGGGATTTTCAATTTGAACGTATTGCTTTTTATACCAGAGACAATCTACAGACATTGTGGCTATTATATGTCCCTTATAAAGTGCTAATCCCCTAGATAGTGATTCTTATACCAATGATGATGCTATTTCTCCAGTGAATCAGCCATTGAATGGCTCTATGCACAGAGGCATTAGCCAAGATTTAAATAAAGGTTAAATCAAATTTAAATAAAAGAGGCCTGAATGATGGATTTAAGGCTTAAGGCTGACTGTGCTCCTTGGTTCTCCTTGGCTCCAACTTTCTGAAGGATTAATGTTTTCTTCTGAAGAAACTTACTCAATGTCTGGGGCCTGAAGGACAAAAGGAACATTGTTCTGTTTTTGTTTCCCAGGACGAGCTGTTATCTGTGGGGGGTGAGAGGGCCACTTACAAGCTCTCCAGGAAATGAACAAGTGCTTGCATTCTAAGCAGTCTGAATCAGAACACTGACCATAAGCACTTATATATCTTAAATAAAACCCCACACAGTCAGTGGCATTCAGATAGGACTGACTCAGGAGTCTCATAAAACGTTTTGTAATCGCTTGCCACGGTGGTTTTCTTTATGTTACATTTAAAGGAGCTGAGAACAGCCAGTTACATTTGACCTTACTTTTCAAGGGGTCTACGGTGGAAAGAATCATCACAACATTTCCAAATGGAACTCACTGAAACATGCTGGAGTGAACTACTAGCATTGAAAAGAGTATTTGGACTCATTATGAGGTAATCCTTTGACATACCTTAATTGCAGCCATGAGCCCCAGATGAAAGCTTTGATAGATTTTCCAGCTCATATTGGGCCATTTGGCTGGGAATGAGGTTGTAACAGACCAGAAGAGGGATGGATTACCCAGAAGAGGGATGGTACCAGGGCTGTCTGTATCACACAGGCTGAACAGCTCCACTGCCTGTTCCTGGTGCTCCTGGAGCCAGAGAGTCATGTGATCCAGAAACCGCTCATACTCCGTCTGGTCGGACCTAAAGGCCTGGCAGGTTTTCTCTAAGGCGGCCTTACGGGATGAAACACAAAACCATTATCACAGTGCTATGTTGCATAACACTTTCAGGCTAGGTTCTCACAAGGTGCATTTGAGAGTCCTCACATTGCTACTACGTACTACGTATAAGGCTCCTGATGTACACTTCTGGTCAAAAGTTTTAGAACACCAACTCATTCAAGGGTTTTTCTTTATTTTTACTATTTTATACATTGTAGAATAACAGTGAAGACATCAAAACTATGAAATAACACTAATGGAATCATGTGGTAACCAAGAAAGTATTAAACAAATCAAAATATATTTTATATTTGATATTCTTCAAAGTATCCACCCTTTGCCTTGATGACAGCTTTGCACACTCTTGGCATTCTCTCAACCAGCTTCATGAGGTAAAAGGGAAAGGGGGATACCTAGTCAGTTAGTCATCTGGAATGCATTTCAATTAACAGGTGTGCCTTCTTAAAAGTTAACTTGTGGAATTTCTTTCCTTCTTAATGTGTTTGAGCCAATTAGTTGTGTTGTGACAAGGTAGGGGTGTTATAAAAGAAGATAGCCCTATTTGGTAAAAGACATAGTCCACATTATGGCAAGAACAGCTCAAATAAGCAATGAGAAACGACAGTCATCACTACTTTAAGACATGAAGATCAGTCAATATGGAACATTTCAAGAACTTTGAAAGTTTCTTCATGTGCAGTCACAAAAACCATCAAGCGCTATGATGAAACTGGCTCTCATGAGGACCGCCACAGGAATGGAAGACCCAGAGTTACCTCTGCTGCAGAGGATAGGTTTATTAGAGTTACCAGCCTCAGAAATTGCAGCCTAAATAAATGCTTCACAGAGTTCAAGTAACAGACACATCTCAACATCAAAGAGACTTGCTTGGGCCAAGAAACACGAGCAATGGATATTAGACCGGTGGAAAGTTGTCCTTTGGTCTGGAGTCCAAATTTGAGATTTTTGGTTCCAGCCGCAGTGTCTTTGTGAGACGGGGTGTGGGTGAACGGATGATCTCTGCATGTGTATTTCTCACCCTAAAGCATGGAAGAGGAGGAGTGATGGTGTGGGGGTGCTTTGTAGGTCTCACTTGTCAGTGATTTATTTAGAATTCAAGGCACACTTAGCCAGCATGGCTACCACAGCATTCTGCAGCGAAATGCCATCCCATCTGGTTTGGGCTTAGTGGGACTATCATTTGTTTTTAAACAGGACAATGACCCAACACACCTCCAGGCTGTGTAAGTGCTATTTGACCAAGAAGGAAAGTGATGGAGTACTGCATCAGATGACCTGGCCTCCACATTCCCCCGACCTCAACCAAATTGAGATGGTTTGGGATGAGTCGGACCGCAGAGTAAAGGAAAAGCAGCTCAGCATATGTGGGACCTTCTTCAAGACTGTTGGAAAAGCATCTCAGGTGAAGCTGGTTGAGAGAATGCCAAGAGTGTGCAAAGCTGTCATCAAGGCAAAGGGTGGCTATTTGAAGAATCTCAAATATAAAATATATTTTAATTTGTTTAACACTTTTTTGGTTACTACATGATTCCATTAGTGTTATTTCATAGTTTTGATGTCTTCACTGTTATTCTACAATGTATAAAATAGTAGAAATAAAGAAAAACCCTTGAATGAGTAGGTGTTCTAAAACTTTTGACCGGTAGTGTATATTTGAGTATTATGTGTTGCACCATACCATGTTCTTCTCATCTTTGGTCAGTATAATAGCCCTCTTCTGTTTCTTCTCCTTCACTATGTCCTGGTTGATAGGTGTTCCAGGGTACGAGACAGTACTGGGGTCTGTGTTTGGATCTGTGATGGCCTCAGTGCTGGTCTTCAGTGTCTCACTCTGGGCTCTGAAGACAAAGAGAAATGAGTTACGGTGGTCCAAAACATGTTTATTTTTCCATTTCCTTTTAATAGTACAATGTTTGAGTCGTGATTCAACAAACCTTTTCATTTAGATACAGACTCGACATTGACCAAAATAGAATGGCAAATGAAGACTGACGTAATGGTAAATGAAGACCGACGTAATGGCAAATGAAGACTGACGTAATGGCAAATGAAGACTGACGTAATGGGAATTGAAGACTGACGTAATGGCAAATGAAGACTGACGTAATGGGAATTGAAGACTGACGTAATGGGAAATGAAGACTGACGTAATGGCAAATGAAGACTGACGTAATGGCAAATGAAGACTGACGTAATGGGAAATGAAGACTGACATAATGGGAAGTGAACACTGACAAAGGGCAAACCAGGGTTTGAAATGTCTCATCCTTCCTCCCTATCTATAACAATGAGGGCAGGAAACAACATAGTGGTGACTAGTTCAACACCAAGCTCCAGAGTGTGCTGGTTACTGCTCTCCCAGGTTTCCTTCCCTGAGAGAGAGAGCCCTTCCCTGAGAGAGCCCCCCCCAGACACAGGAAATTTCATCTGGAGACTGGGGAGCCCGGTGTAGAGCTCCTCAGGGGGACACGTCAGCTCTGGGTCTGGGGTGCAGCTCACTGTAGACCTAACCCTCCCAGCAGATATCCAGACCAGGCCGGGGGGCAGAGGGCACCTATGAGTCCCACAGACTGTGGCTGTGAGGGGGGTATGAGGGGTGTATGGGGTGGGGGTGGTGGTGGAGAGCAACAGCAGGTAGAAGACTAATAACTTTGAACTATATGAGTCAGCCCTGCAATGCAGTGTCCAGTCTGGAAACTGATCAAAAGTAAAGCACCAGTGGATGCCAACAGCCATACAGATGTTCATAGACTAAAAGATTGCCTCTTATACTACATACTGAATGGTCAGGACCTAACATTTTTACCAGTCTTCCATAAAAACATTGCCTCATAACCTATAACCTATGACATTTTTTACTCAATGTATGACAATCTATAATATGTAATGCATAGTGTCTAATATTATGTAATGATAAAAAAGATAGTCTGAGATCATCAAAGTATCCAATTATTTACATGTCTCCCCTTTCACAAACACCTGTCGTCTGAGAAAACTGAAACATATTCTTTGTGTTCGTTTCACAGGGGAGCCAAAGGATGACCCCTCCCTGGAGTTTCTCTCTGGATTGATGACTACCCCCCCCCCTACATTTACTTCATATGGTTTAGAGGAAGAAAACATGACCTGATCTGATTACTGATAAAAGAGAAACATCAACACAAGAGAATCTACAAATTAAACCACATAGGCCACCATGAAAAAGCCTTGTCTCAGTCATTCTGGTATGAAGAAAAAATGTCAGGGCACCAACACACAACATCAGTAGTGAATTACATAACACATCTTCTTTTATTACCCAGACTGATATACCAGTATACCCTCAAGGGTATCTGGTTTAAATATAAGAAGGGAAAAATCTATAGAAACTCAAGCACACGATCATAGGAAAATTCTTCACACGCGTATCTGCCCTCTCATTGGCTAGAATGTTCCCACCTGATCTCGCCTGCCTACCATCGTTGAGGGCATGCATTTCCATTATTAGAACGGCTCCTCGAATACCCCTTTTGCCATAAGAACAGCCTAAATTTGTTGGGGCATGGACTCTACAAGGTGTCAAAAGCATTCCACAGGGATGCTGGCCCATCTTGACTCCAATGCTTCACACAGTTGTGTCAAGTTGGCTGGATGTCCTTTGGGTGGTGGATCATTCTTGATACACACAGGAAACTGTTAAGTGCAAAAAAAACAGCAGCATTGCAGTGCTTGACACAAACCGATGCACCTGGCACCTACTACCATACCCGTTCAAAGACACTTAAATCTTTTGCCTTGCCTATTCACACTCTGAATGGAACACATACAATCCATGTCTCAATTGTGTCAAGACTTAAAAAGTCTTCTATAACCTGTCTCCTCTCCTTCATCTACACTGATTGAAGTGGATTTAACAAGGGACATCAATAAGGGATCACAGCCTTCACCTGGTCAGTCTATGTCATGGAAAGATCAGCTGTTCTGTTTTGAATACTCAGTGTATAGCAACATATTGTGTTACAACGCCCCCTGTTGGAAGTAAAGTAGGCCTACTGTGATTTTACTGTCGAGGTGTGTTGTTACAATGTTGTCATGTGAAATTAAATGTGTCCATTGGTTTAGCATTGTTGACAATGCATAAAAACATGTTTTTTTTCTGAAGTGATGTTCCACCATATTTTCAATGCAGCTCCATTAATTATTTTAGGCTGGGGGTTGTGCCGTTGCCCGAGAAATATAACGGTCACGGGTGCACCTCAGCCACACTCAAGGTACTAAACGATATCATAACCGCCATCGATAAAAGACAGTACTGTGCAGCCGTCTTCATCGACCTTGCCAAGGCTTTCGACTCTGTCAATCACCATATTCTTATCGGCAGACTCAATAGCCTCGGTTTTTCGGATGACTGCCTTGCCTGGTTCACCAATTACTTTGCAGACAGAGTTCAGTGTGTCAAATCGGAGGGCATGCTGTCCGGTCCTCTGGCAGTCTCTATGGGGGTGCCACAGGGTTCAATTCTCGGGCCGACTCTTTTCTCTGTGTATATCAATGATGTTGCTCTTGCTGCGGGCGATTCCCTGATCCACCTCTACGCAGACGACACCATTCTATATACTTTCGGCCCGTCATTGGAGACTGTGCTATCTAACCTCCAAATGAGCTTCAATGCCATACAGCACTCCTTCTGTGGCCTCCAACTGCTCTTAAACGCGAGTAAAACCAAATGCATGCTTTTCAACCGATCGCTGCCTGCACCCGCATGCCCGACTAGCATCACCACCCTGGATGGTTCCGACCTTGAATATGTGGACATCTATAAGTACCTAGGTGTCTGGCTAGACTGCAAACTCTCCTTCCAGACTCACATCAAACATCTCCAATCGAAAATCAAATCAAGAGTCGGCTTTCTATTCCGCAACAAAGCCTCCTTCACTCACGCCGCCAAGTAAAACTGACTATCCTACCGATCCTCGACTTCGGCGATGTCATCTACAAAATGGCTTCCAACACTCTACTCAGCAAACTGGATGCAGTCTATCACAGTGCCATCCGTTTTGTCACTAAAGCACCTTATACCACCCACCACTGTGACTTGTATGCTCTAGTCGGCTGGCCCTCGCTACATATTCGTCGCCAGACCCACTGGCTCCAGGTCATCTACAAGTCCATGCTAGGTAAAGCTCCGCCTTATCTCAGTTCACTGGTCACGATGGCAACACCCATCCGTAGCACACGCTCCAGCAGGTGTATCTCACTGATCATCCCTAAAGCCAACACCTCATTTGGCGCCTTCGTTCCAGTACTCTGCTGCCTGTGACTGGAACGAACTGCAAAAATCGCTGAAGTTGGAGACTTTTATCTCCCTCACCAACTTCAAACATCAGCTATCCGAGCAGCTAACCGATCGCTGCAGCTGTACATAGTCTATTGGTAAATAGCCCACCCATTTTCACCTACCTCATTCCCATACTGTTTTTATACTGTTTTTTATTTATTTACTTTTCTGCTCTTTTGCACACCAATATCTCTACCTGTACATGACCATCTGATCATTTATCACTCCAGTGTTAATCTGCAAAATTGTAATTATTCACCTACCTCCTCATGCCTTTTGCACACATTGTATATAGACTGCCCCTTTTTTTCTACTGTGTTATTGACTTGTTAATTGTTTACTCCATGTGTAACTCTGTGTTGTCTGTTCACACTGCTATGCTTTATCTTGGCCAGGTCGCAGTTGCAAATGAGAACTTGTTCTCAACTAGCCTACCTGGTTAAATAAAGGTGAAATAAAAAAAATAAAAAAAATAACAGGTGTTTTCGAAATTGTTCTTATTTCACAATCTACTTACTTATTTTTACGCTTGGTGGCCTCATGTTTTAGGAATAATTTCTTCTCGCCTTGTCCTACTTTTTGTTTACTGAAAATCTTTCTAGGCACCATGTTGACACGTTGCCAAGGGAGGTGACAAGCATGACCATTAAGAGGTAATCTGCACAAAGCCAAAAAGGAGTCGGAGTCTGTGTAAGTGATAGTAGGTGATAGTAGGTAGATTCACGAGTATATAGTTCATACATTTTTCATGGCTGCCTATAGTATATTTGTGCTATAATTTGTTGACTTGTTATGAACGTTAGTGAAACATATTTTATTTGAAGCCAGTGTTATTATCAAGAGTCAAATAATAATGAACATTCAATCTTGTTCATATCGTTTATTCATCTCTTTACCACTAGATGTCAGCATTTTCATCAACTGCACTTCTGATACCAACTGCTGGTTACATTATAATGATCCTAAACTGTGATACCCTGTTCTTTATCCACAGGGCTGTTTTAAGAGACCATGTATTCTCTGTTTTATGTCATCACAGAATGACTGACTCCTGTTAAGGCATCCAGCTGACATAAATAGGTTCTTAGGGATTTTGTCATTCTTGGTGACATGAGAAGTCCACAGATCCCTGCATGTTCAGGAACATGAGACGAGACACATTGTCAGATTACTCCCTTGCATCAATGCCCATTCTGAGCTAAGGTACTGTCAGCTGTAGCGGTGGAGGGCTCAAGCATAGCAGCAGCTCTGCCTCTGGTTCCATGTGAAGGGATTTAAGAAACACGCTTCTCTATTAATGGCACGGGTGTATTCTTTTGTACGCAGGCTGCAGGACATTGTAGACACTGAAGGCAGGCTGCAGGACATTGTAGACACTGAAGGCAGGCTGCAGGACATTGTAGACACTGAAGGCAGGCTGCAGGACATTGTAGACACTGAAGGCAGGCTGCAGGACATTGTAGACACTGAAGGCAGGCTGCAGGACATTGTAGACACTGAAGGCAGGCTGCAGGACATTGTAGACACTGAAGGCAGGCTGCAGGACATTGTAGACACTGAAGGCAGGCTGCAGGACATTGTAGACCCTGAAGGCAGGCTGCAGGACATTGTAGACACTGAAGGCAGGCTGCAGGACATTGTAGACACTGAAGGCAGGCTGCATCTGAGACACTGTGGCAGTGGGACTGAAGAATAAGCAATCTAAGGATGGGCTGAGTCTGCCAACTAGACTGAAGTGAGAGAAACATCCAATAGGGGCCAACATATATGATACCATACATACATTGAGCTCCACAGGAAGTTGCTGAGGGGAGGACGACTCATAATAATGGCTGGAACGGAGCAAATGGAATGGCATCAAACACATGGAAACCAAGTGTTTGATATATTTGATACCATTCCACTAATTCCGCTCCAGCTATTACCACGAGTCCCAAATTAAGGTGCCACCAACCTGTGTTGAGCTCTCTTATCCACCTGACTTCAGCCTGAAACTCTTCAACCTCTAAAAGGTTATTTGGGAATAATCTATTTGGCAGAGGAGAGACACTGTGGAAACAGAACAGACCAAAGTACTAGACAGTGTTTGTTTTGTTAAGTAAAGTTCAATACTCGCCACCACTGTGGAACTAGTTGGTATTCCACCCCTACACTCTGTCTCTGTTCTGTTGGGATCCTCAGTGTAGCGTTACTTCCAGGCCAGCATGAGCTCAGTGGGTGTTCCTGTACACTGCGCTGCCCTGTGATGCCCTAGCACTGCCTACCGCTGCGTGGCTGGACTGAAGAGCAGCTTGGCGGGTAACTTCTCATTCCTCCATCTCCTCTTCCCAGCTGGTTGGCAGGCAACTTCTCATTCCTCCACCTCCTCATCCCAGCTGGCGGTGTGCACCTTATCACCAGACTCAGATGATGGAGCATCCGCTCATCTCTGTCTGGGTTGCTCCTCACTGTTTCCAGGTCATCATCTTAGTCTAACTCTTCGTTCAGTTTTGGTTGTTTTGGTTCATTTATAATGACATTTATTGTCTGTAATAACCACTCAAGCATAGCCGTCATTTTGATTTTGACACAAAGCCATTTTGATTTGTGAGCAGCAGGGCAGTGCCAATTCACTTGCCAATAACACCCAGTGCCTCGCTGAGAACAGTGAACCTCAGCAGGTCATTGCTTTTGAACATCAGTCAAAAATAAAGTCAGCCAAAACTCTCTTGAGCACAGCATGTTCAGGAGCCCTGACTAAGCCACAAACCATAAATCAATTCATCACCAACTGTGGGGCCAACAGCAGTAGAAAACAAAGGGATATATCCAATGCCTATTTTCAGGGAGGCATCATTGAAGTTGATGTAACACAGCTTTAGAAGGAGAATATTACACAGAGTGTCTACGAGACTGGAGAATAAGCACAAGCAGCCTCCCACAAGCCATTGCTTTCCAGGATTATGACTAGTCTTTCATTCCAAAATGCACCTGACTAAAGACTATCTAGACTAATGCCCCTGCTAGACTATCTCTTGTCCATTATGTATTGTATGTAATTAATGCAAATATGATCCTCATGCAGTATAAATGTGCCATGTGTATCTGCGATATTGTTCAAGGGCATTGTTTTTGTACGTCAATTCTAGCCTTCAGTGCAGTGCACAACAAACTCCAGACAAAAGGGAAGTGCTTCTTTTGAGACTAATTGTGTAACGCCGGGAGAGTGATGGGTGTGGAGTCAGACGCAGAGAGCAGAAGGTAGACGGGAGAGTGATGGGTGTGGAGTCAGACGCAGAGAGCAGAAGGTAGACGGGAGAGTGATGGGTGTGGAGTCAGACGCAGAGAGCAGAAGGTAGACGGAGAGTGATGGTGTGGAGTCAGACGCAAAGAGAGCAGAAGGTAGACGGGAGAGTGATGGGTGTGGAGTCAGACGCAGAGAGCAGAAGGTAGACGGGAGAGTGATGGGTGTGGAGTCAGACGCAGAGAGCAGAAGGTAGTGTCCTGGTGATGGCTGGTGACTGGCTGTGTCCTGGTGATGGCTGGTGACTGGCTGTGTCCTGGTGGTGGCTGGTGATTGGCTGTGTCCTGGTGGTGGCTGGTGACTGGCTGTGTCCGGGTGATGGCTGGTGACTGGCTGTGTCCTGGTGGTGGCTGGTGACTGGCTGTGTCCTGGTGATGGCTGGTGACTGGCTGTGTCCTGGTGATGGCTGGTGACTGGCTGTGTCCTGGTGATGGCTGGTGACTGGCTGTGTCCTGGTGATGGCTGGTGACTGGCTGTGTCCTGGTAATGGCTGGTGACTGGCTGCGTCCTGGTGATGGCTGGTGACTGGCTGTGTCCTGGTGATGGCTGGTGACTGGCGACTGGCTGTGTCCTGGTGATGGCTGGTGACTGGCTGTGTCCTGGTGATGGCTGGTGACTGGTGACTGGCTGTGTCCTGGTGATGGCTGGTGACTGGCTGTGTCCTGGTAATGGCTGGTGACTGGCTGCGTCCTGGTAATGGCTGGTGACTGGCTGCGTCCTGGTGATGGCTGGTGACTGGCTGTGTCCTGGTGATGGCTGGTGACTGGCTGTGTCCTGGTGATGGCTGGTGACTGGCTGTGTCCTGGTGGTGGCTGGTGACTGGTTTGTTGTTGTACACTGAGTATATCAAACATTAAATACACCTTCCTTATATACCCACTTTTGCCCTCAGAACAGCCTTAGTTCATAAGGGCATAGACTTTACAAGGAGGGATGCTGGCCCATGTTGACTCCATTGCTTCCCACAGTTGTGTCAAGTTGGCTGGATGCCATTTGGGTGGTGGACCATTCTTGATACACACAGGAAACTGTTGAGGGTGAATATTCCAGTAGCGTTGTAGTTCTTGACACAAACCAGCGTGCCTGGTACCTACTACCATACCCAACTAAAAGGGACTGAAACCTTTGGTATTTCCCATTAACCCTCTGAATGGCACACATACACAATCCATGTCTCAATTGTCTCAAGGCTTTTTTAAAACATTTTTTATCCTGTCTCCTCCCCTTCAGCTACACTGATTGAAGTGGATTCAACAAATGACATCAATAAGGGATCATAGCTTTCACCTGGATTCCCCTGGTCAGTCTATGTCATGAAAAGAGCAGGTGTTCTTAATGTTTTGTATACTTCAACTACTGCAGCTTCACAGTGGGACTTGGCAGAGCAAAAAAGAAGATAGGAGGATTGGAGGATTGGGAAGAGTGTGATGGAGAGGTGGCGTGTTGCTCATGTCCTCTTCAGTTCAGTCACACACAGGCTGGCATGAAGATACACAATGCAAGTGGGTAGCACTCTCACATCCGAGGCCACCAGGGGCTATATCCCACTGAATCAAAAGGTGAGGATCTACTATGGGGTTAAATAAATTAAATTTAAATTAAATTTAAATAACAGTCAGCTTTAATCCATGTAGGAGCTATGAGACTGGTGGAAATCTATTTGTTCCTTTTCAAATCCTCAGATTACTCCTGTGGTACTACCCAACAGCAAACATGCTGTCTGATCACTGAGAACAACTTGGTACTGTGTATTTTCTGTTATTTATAGACAAAGGAAAATGCCACATTTGCAAATACCAGTCCCATTATGATTACACAATACAAATATGGACAATGTACATAGACATTTCATATGGATGACATCATCTGATCATTTAATGAGATTTCAAAACTATAACTGCATTAAATCACAATCTTTGATCAATTTCCTCAAATGAGGAGATGCACTGTAGCTAAAACTTCAGTAGTGAATAGTCACAGAGAACAGCTCAGTCTAATGGACTCAGCTCTCATTCTCAGATTGATATAGGATCTAATCATGGGGCTGTGGCGTAACGAAGATCACTTTGAAAACCGCCCTCTGAAGTCAGTTCAAAGTGACATTTAATTTGCTGCATTCCCTCTGTGGATATAAATAAATAAGAGCTTGAAGAGAAAGGACAGGAGGCAGCTTTTAATCCTGTCGCTTTGATTCGGCAGGCGGCAGAGAGTGGAAGCAGGGCGGCATGGCGTGCTGGCCTGCGAGTGGAGGTGAGGACAGAGAGCATGGCTGAAGGCTAGGGAACACGAAGACCTCAGCCAGCTGCCCCGAGGGTGAGGACGGTAAGAGGGTTGGGGAGCCTCACTGCTAAAGGGATGAGACTGAACCACTGACTTTTACTGTGACTAGAGAGTGGCTCATCCCATCTGGTCTCCTGCATTAGGAGTAGTGTTGTCTGTGTAGGGAGCTACTTGCAGACTGCTTCACCAAGGCAGTATGTGGTGTGGTTAGAACATACTGTTTGAAGGACACTGTGCACACTGCAGTACATCACTTCAAATACACAAACCTCTACTTTGTTTAAATGGAGGCCATGTTTTGGATACCACACTATCCATGTATGTGCGTCATCATGTCATAAAGCATTCAAATTCTGGTTTATATTTGGTTGCAGATGCGTCATAGTCAGTGCAATCCTTAGGTGAACCTGTCTATTATATATTGTGAAATCTGGTTCATTGAGGTGTCTTTCTGACTCACTGAGTTGTTCAGTTGCTCTGCTGGAGATGAGCTGAGAGCTCTTTATGTGTCATGTTTATTTGAAATCTTATTGGTTAGATTTGGAGATGCAGGATTTCATGATCTTTTGTACTCTGGCAGCAGCAGCCTGCAGAGACAGACTTGAATGTCACACTTGCTGAACATTTGCAACTGATTATTTAGAGAGTACTTTAGCTGAGAAAATGTTACTGCCAAACTTCTGTCAAGACAGCCAGTGTCATTTGCCTTGTGTCTTTGATGTGCATCATCGATGTACGTGTCGGCTGAAAGAGAACCATTCAGAATACATTCTGAATGGTTCTGGTCACTAAATCACTGTCACGTTTCTCCAAACAGCAAGAGAGAAAAGCCAACGTTCAAGGCTGGTTCCACTAAGATAATTAAAAACCTATTGTCTTTCTCCTCTCCCTGGCTCTGCAGCCACAGGGGATCAGCCTGTGGCAGATACACATCAGCCTCTATTGAGTGGAATGATTTGGGAATAGCTGCACTGTGCAGTGGTGGTACAGCCTCTCTCCCTCTTTAGTTCCTACCCCTGGCTGGCTCCCCCTTTCCACAGGGAGGGGAGGTGTCTGGTGCTGCAGTTCCTTGATAATAAGACAATGTTCATATTCTGTGGGGTGAGCTGTGCACCAGAGCGCCGGTCAGAGGATTGGAACGGCACGTTGTGGGAATAGCCATGAGCGCAGCTGTGTCGGTTTGTCGGAGATACGGTGTATTTCTTAACACTTCACACACTTCACGTCACACACACATCATACACACGTAACACACACATGCACTTGCAAAGATACATGCACATATACACAGCACAGAGACATGGTGTTGGATAAAATAAATCCAAGGTGTTTTACAAATACTGTACAAACAAACTGAGTCATATTTTCATTCATAATATACCCTTGTTGTTGAGTCATGAAGCTGTTGTGATTGGCTCCCATGATCCCAGAATACTACAATAACCTTAACTAATTAAAGGCACGTTTGCACTTCATGATCAGCTGCTGCTGTCGTCACAGTTCTATTCACAAAGAAGAGACAGCAGCAGCCAGAGTGTCCAGGTCTACATCTTTCTCTCCTGGTGTGCACTTGCATGTGTCAGTGTAGTGTAATGTCGGCTACACGTGAAGCTCTCCTCGGCCTCAATGGGCAGCTAGCTGGCTGCTAACTCCACTGTTTCGAACACATACACCACACGGCAGATGTTCAACAACAGGAGAGCTCCAAAAAGCAGAAAGCTTTTTCACAACTGTGCTTTTATTCTACACACATTAGAGGTTTGGACAATAGAGCCCAGGTATGATCAATAGATTTGATTCTGCCTCAGAGGCTGACAGAAACCATTATAACAGGCCAGTTACATAATCCAGTGGATTTCCTGTGTTCCCATAACATACTGTACTGGGTGGGGTGCTTTAATCACACATAGCCCAGAACAGCCCAGAACATTGTTGTTTTAGGCCCCACTACAGTCACTGTTTGATGGAAAAGAGCGGAAATGGGCGCCTCCAGAGGTTGGGGATTGTTACTGGTAATTTGTGACCCCGTTAGATTTCGGGTGATCCCTGCAGTTCTATGGTTCAGGAAAAGAGTGTTCTGACGTTGAACTCTATGATGGCAGGTTGCCAGTTAACCTCTCAACACTCTAATAATATTACACACACATAGACACACACTACATACGCCCACACACACATAACATGCACATACATGCATACTGACAACACACACACACACACATACACTTTCACACTCACCACATATGCTGCTGCTACTGTCTATTATCTATCCTGTTGCCTAGTCACTTTACGCCTACCTGTATGTACATTACATAGCTACCTCAATAACATTTGTACCCCTGTACCTCGACTCTGTACTGGTACTCCCTGTATAAAGCCATGTTATGTTCTACTCCTTATATATAGCCATGTTATTTTCTACTCCCTGTAAATAGCCTTGTTATTTTCTACTCCCTGTATAAAACCATGTTATTTTCTACTCCCTGTATAAAGCCATGTTATTTTCTACTCCCTGAATGAAGCCATGTTATTTTCTACTCCCTGTAAATAGCCATGTTATTTTCTACTCCCTGTATAAAGCCATGTTATGTTCTACTCCCTGTAAATAGCCTTGTTATTTTCTACTCCCTGTATAAAGCCATGTTATTTTCTACTCCCTGTAAATAGCCATGTTATTTTCTACTCCCTGTATAAAGCCATGTTATTTTCTACTCCCTGTAAATAGCCTTGTTATTTTCTACTCCCTGTATAAAGCCATGTTATTTTCTACTCCCTGTATAAAGCCATGTTATTTTCTACTCCCTGTAAATAGCCTTGTTATTTTCTACTCCCTGTATAAAGCCATGTTATTTTCTACTCCCTGTATAAAGCCATGTTGTTTTCTACTCCCTGTAAATAGCCTTGTTATTTTCTACTCCCTGTATAAAGCCATGTTATTTTCTACTCCCTGTATAAAGCCATGTTATTTTCTACTCCCTGTAAATAGCCTTGTTATTTTCTACTCCCTGTATAAAGCCATGTTATTTTATACTCCCTGTAAAAAGCCATGTTATTTTCTACTCCCTGTATAAAGCCATGTTATTTTCTACTCCCTGTATAAAGCCATGTTATTTTCTACTCCCTGTATATAGCCATGTTATTTTCTACTCCATGTAAATAGCCCTGTTATTTTATACTCCCTGTATAAAGCCATGTTATTTTCTAGTCCCTGTATAAAGCCATGTTATTTTCTACTCCCTGTATAAAGCCATGTTATTTTCTACTCCCTGTAAATAGCCATGTTATTTTCTACTCCCTGTATAAAGCCATGTTATTTTCTACTCCCTGTATATAGCCATGTTATTTTCTACTCCATGTAAATAGCCTTGTTATTTTCTACGCCCTGTATAAAAAAGCCATGTTATTTTCTACTCCCTGTATATAGCCATGTTATTTTCTACTCCATGTAAATAGCCTTGTTATTTTCTACTCCCTGTATAAAGCCATGTTATTTTCTACTCCCTGTAAATAGCCATGTTATTTTCTACTCCCTGTATAAAGCCATGTTATTTTCTACTCCCTGTATAAAGCCATGTTATTTTCTACTCCCTGTATAAAGCCATGTTATTTCTACTCCTGTATAAAGCCATGTTATTTTCATGTTATTTTCTACCTATATATAGCCATGTTATTGTCTACTCCTGTAAATAGCCATGTTATTTTCGACTCCCTGTATAAAACCATGTTATTTTCTACTCTCTGTATATAGCCATGTTATGTTCTACTCCCTGTATATAGCCATGTTATTTTCTACTCTCTGTATATAGCCATGTTATTTTCTACTCCCTGTATATAGCCATGTTATGTTCTACTCTCTGTATATAGCCATGTTATGTTCTACTCTCTGTATATAGCCATGTTATTTTCTACTCCTGTATATAGCCATGTTATTTTCTACTCCATGTAAATAGCCTTGTTATTTTCTACTCCTGTATAAAGCCATGTTATTTTCTACTCCTGTAAATAGCCATGTTATTTTCTACTCCTGTATAAAGCCATGTTATTTTCTACTCCCTGTATAAAGCCATGTTATTTTCTACTCCCTGTAAATAGCCATGTTATTTTCTACTCCATGTAAATAGCCTTGTTATTTTCTACTCCCTGTATAAAGCCATGTTATTTTCTACTCCCTGTAAATAGCCATGTTATTTTCTACTCCCTGTATAAAGCCATGTTATTTTCTACTCCCTGTATAAAGCCATGTTATTTTCTACTCCCTGTATAAAGCCATGTTATTTCTACTCCCTGTATAAAGCCATGTTATTTTCTACTCCCTATATATAGCCATGTTATTGTCTACTCCCTGTAAATAGCCATGTTATTTTCTACTCCCTGTATAAAACCATGTTATTTTCTACTCTCTGTATATAGCCATGTTATGTTCTACTCCCTGTATATAGCCATGTTATTTTCTACTCTCTGTATATAGCCATGTTATTTTCTACTCCCTGTATATAGCCATGTTATGTTCTACTCTCTGTATATAGCCATGTTATGTTCTACTCTCTGTATATAGCCATGTTATTTTCTACTCCCTGTATATAGCCATGTTATTTTCTACTCCATGTAAATAGCCTTGTTATTTTCTACTCCCTGTATAAAGCCATGTTATTTTCTACTCCCTGTAAATAGCCATGTTATTTTCTACTCCCTGTATAAAGCCATGTTATTTTCTACTCCCTGTATAAAGCCATGTTATTTTCTACTCCCTGTAAATAGCCATGTTATTTTCTACTCCCTGTATAAAGCCATGTTATTTTCTACTCCCTGTAAATAGCCTTGTTATTTTCTACTCCCTGTATAAAGCCATGTTATTTTATACTCCCTGTATAAAGCCATGTTATTTTCTACTCCCTGTATAAAACCATGTTATTTTCTACTCTCTGTATATAGCCATGTTATGTTCTACTCCCTGTATATAGCCATGTTATTTTCTACTCTCTGTATATAGCCATGTTATTTTCTACTCCCTGTATATAGCCATGTTATGTTCTACTCTCTGTATATAGCCATGTTATGTTCTACTCTCTGTATATAGCCATGTTATTTTCTACTCCCTGTATATAGCCATGTTATTTTCTACTCCATGTAAATAGCCTTGTTATTTTCTACTCCCTGTATAAAGCCATGTTATTTTCTACTCCATGTAAATAGCCTTGTTATTTTCTACTCCCTGTATAAAGCCATGTTATTTTCTACTCCCTGTAAATAGCCATGTTATTTTCTACTCCCTGTATAAAGCCATGTTATTTTCTACTCCTGTATAAAGCCATGTTATTTTCTACTCCTGTATAAAGCCATGTTATTTTCTACTCCCTGTATAAAGCCATGTTATTTTCTTTATAGCCATGTTATTGTCTACTCCTGTAAATAGCCATGTTATTTTCTACTCCCTGTATAAAACCATGTTATTTTCTACTCTCTGTATATAGCCATGTTATGTTCTACTCCCTGTATATAGCCATGTTATTTTCTACTCTCTGTATATAGCCATGTTATTTTCTACTCCCTGTATATAGCCATGTTATGTTCTACTCTCTGTATATAGCCATGTTATGTTCTACTCTCTGTATATAGCCATGTTATTTTCTACTCCCTGTATATAGACATGTTATTTTCTACTCCATGTAAATAGCCTTGTTATTTTCTACTCCCTGTATAAAGCCATGTTATTTTCTACTCCCTGTAAATAGCCATGTTATTTTCTACTCCCTGTATAAAGCCATGTTATTTTCTACTCCCTGTATAAAGCCATGTTATTTTCTACTCCCTGTAAATAGCCATGTTATTTTCTACTCCCTGTATAAAGCCATGTTATTTTCTACTCCCTGTAAATAGCCTTGTTATTTTCTACTCCCTGTATAAAGCCATGTTATTTTATACTCCCTGTATAAAGCCATGTTATTTTCTACTCCCTGTATAAAGCCATGTTATTTTCTACTCCCTGTATAAAGCCATGTTATTTTCTACTCCCTGTATATAGCCATGTTATTTTCTACTCCATGTAAATAGCCTTGTTATTTTATACTCCCTGTATAAAGCCATGTTATTTTCTAGTCCCTGTATAAAGCCATGTTATTTTCTACTCCCTGTATAAAGCCATGTTATTTTCTACTCCCTGTAAATAGCCATGTTATTTTCTACTCCCTGTATAAAGCCATGTTATTTTCTACTCCCTGTATAAAGCCATGTTATTTTCTACTCCCTGTATATAGCCATGTTATTTTCTACTCCATGTAAATAGCCTTGTTATTTTCTACTCCCTGTATAAAAAAGCCATGTTATTTTCTACTCCCTGTTTATAGCCATGTTATTTTCTACTCCATGTAAATAGCCTTGTTATTTTCTACTCCCTGTATAAAGCCATGTTATTTTCTACTCCCTGTAAATAGCCATGTTATTTTCTACTCCCTGTATAAAGCCATGTTATTTTCTACTCCCTGTATAAAGCCATGTTATTTTCTACTCCCTGTATAAAGCCATGTTATTTCTACTCCCTGTATAAAGCCATGTTATTTTCTACTCCCTATATATAGCCATGTTATTTTCTACTCCCTGTAAATAGCCATGTTATTTTCTACTCCCTGTATACAACCATGATATTTTCTACTCTCTGTATATAGCCATGTTATGTTCTACTCCCTGTATATAGCCATGTTATTTTCTACTCTCTGTATATAGCCATGTTATTTTCTACTCCCTGTATATAGCCATGTTATGTTCTACTCTCTGTATATAGCCATGTTATGTTCTACTCTCTGTATATAGCCATGTTATTTTCTACTCCCTGTATATAGCCATGTTATTTTCTACTCCATGTAAATAGCCTTGTTATTTTCTACTCCCTGTATAAAGCCATGTTATTTTCTACTCCCTGTAAATAGCCATGTTATTTTCTACTCCCTGTATAAAGCCATGTTATTTTCTACTCCCTGTATAAAGCCATGTTATTTTCTACTCCCTGTAAATAGCCATGTTATTTTCTACTCCCTGTATAAAGCCATGTTATTTTCTACTCCCTGTATAAAGCCATGTTATTTTCTACTCCCTGTATAAAGCCATGTTATTTTCTACTCCCTGTATAAAGCCATGTTATTTTCTACTCCCTGTATATAGCCATGTTATTTTCTACTCCCTGTATAAAGCCATGTTATTTTCTACTCCCTGTATAAAGCCATGTTATTTTCTACTCCCTGTATAAAGCCATGTTATTTTCTACTCCATGTATATAGCCATGTTATTTTCTACTCCATGTAAATAGCCTTGTTATTTTCTACTCCCTGTATAAAAAAGCCATGTTATTTTCTACTCCCTGTATATAGCCATGTTATTTTCTACTCCATGTAAATAGCCTTGTTATTTTCTACTCCCTGTATAAAGCCATGTTATTTTCTACTCCCTGTAAATAACCATGTTATTTTCTACTCCCTGTATAAAGCCATGTTATTTTCTACTCCCTGTATAAAGCCATGTTATTTTCTACTCCCTGTATAAAGCCATGTTATTTCTACTCCCTGTATAAAGCCATGTTATTTTCTACTCCCTATATATAGCCATGTTATTTTCTACTCCCTGTAAATAGCCATGTTATTTTCTACTCCCTGTATACAACCATGTTATTTTCTACTCCCTGTATATAGCCATGTTATGTTCTACTCCCTGTATATAGCCATGTTATTTTCTACTCTCTGTATATAGCCATGTTATTTTCTACTCCCTGTATATAGCCATGTTATGTTCTACTCTCTGTATATAGCCATGTTATGTTCTACTCTCTGTATATAGCCTTGTTATTTTCTACTCCCTGTATAAAGCCATGTTATTTTCTACTCCCTGTATATAGCCATGTTATTTTCTATTCCATGTAAATAGCCTTGTTATTTTCTACTCCCTGTATAAAGCCATGTTATTTTCTACTCCCTGTAAATAGCCATGTTATTTTCTACTCCCTGTATATAGCCATGTTATTTTCTACTCCCTGTATAAAGCCATGTTATTTTCTACTCCCTGTATAAAGCCATGTTATTTTCTACTCCATGTAAATAGCCTTGTTATTTTCTACTCCCTGTATAAAGCCATGTTATTTTCTACTCCCTGTAAATAGCCATGTTATTTTCTACTCCCTGTATAAAGCCATGTTATTTTCTACTCCCTGTATAAAGCCATGTTATTTTCTACTCCCTATATATAGCCATGTTATTTTCTACTCCCTGTAAATAGCCATGTTATTTTCTACTCCCTGTATAAAGCCATGTTATTTTCTACTCCCTGTATAAAGCCATGTTATTTTCTACTCCCTGTAAATAGCCATGTTATTTTCTACTCCCTGTATAAAGCCATGTTATTTTCTACTCTCTGTATATAGCCATGTTATTTTCTATTCCCTGTATATA
>NC_088421.1:21348052-21378859 GCF_034236695.1 Oncorhynchus nerka | reverse complement strand
ATCAGCAAGACAGCAGGTGAGATGTGGACTTGGGATGGAGTAGCACTTAAATGTCATCTGAAAGCTATCTCGTAAAAATATAACCTAAAATACTTCTTACATTTCTCATGAATCATCATAGACGTTACTGTAGATTAAGCCCTAATGTAACATATGTTATGTTAATTGTTACACTACCATAATATCCTGTACATAAAACAAAAGCCCACTGCAAAAACCACTCCTGTTTTTCTTGAAACATTCACATTAACTCCGAAACAACAAAAGCTGAAATAGTCAAACATTTCATATTGATAAAAAGAAGAAGTCAAAGAGTCACCACAGTTTTGGCTCAACAACAAACCTATGCATTTTGATGGGTTGTTACAGTATTAGATACTAATATGTTTGAGTTTGTAATCATCCAACTTCGGTTTAGACCGTGCTGTGCCTTAAGTGATGCCAATGATATAATATATAATAACTGTACCCTATCATTCTGTATCTATGGAAACAATAATGGGGTCATTGTAATGTGTTATCTTTGCCAGCTCCCAGACCTTTACTGACATCATTCTAGTTTAACCAGCTGAAGTTCAAAAGTCGTCAATAGACGAAGTGCCAACGAAGCACATTCAGCCTCAAGCAGGAACTCATCCAGAGATGGCAAGCTATGGCTAATGACTAGTGATGCTGCCGATTGTGCCCACTATTGTTCTCGGAAACTTTCCAAATGTGTTAATTAGCTCCACAGCTGTTAGGATGCTATTATATCAAGTGTAAGGCAGGGGATGTGAATTAGTATGTTTTATCATTAGTTATGACACAAACCATTATCAACAAATTAAAAACGGCGGAAAGGAAACAAATAAATGTCAATTTACTCCACAAATAAATAGTTTAAGCTTTAGATTAACTTAATCCTTATAGTTAAAGAAACAAAGTGTATTCAAACCTTTTTATTTCTATGACATCCATGTCCTTGTCACTAATCATAGTGGTTGTTTGCTTTGATCTTGCCTATATGACTGGTTGTTTGCTTTGCTCTTGCCTATATGACTGGTTGTTTGCTTTGCTCTTGCCTACATGACTGGTTGTTTGCTTTGATCTTGCCTACATGACTGGTTGTTTGCTTTGCTCTTGCCTATATGACTGGTTGTTTGCTTTGCTCTTGCCTATATGACTGGTTGTTTGCTTTGCTCTTGCCTACATGACTGGTTGTTTGCTTTGATCTTGCCTATATGACTGGTTGTTTGCTTTGCTCTTGCCTACATGACTGGTTGTTTGCTTTGCTCTTGCCTATATGACTGGTTGTTTGCTTTGCTCTTGCCTATATGATTGGTTGTTTGCTTTGCTCTTGCCACTATGACTGGTTGTTTGCTTTGCTCTTGCCTATATGACTGGTTGTTTGCTTTGCTCTTGCCTATATGATTGGTTGTTTGCTTTGCTCTTGCCTATATGACTGGTTGTTTGCTTTGCTCTTGCCTATATGACTGGTTGTTTGCTTTGCTCTTGCCTATATGACTGGTTGTTTGCTTTGCTCTTGCCTATATGATTGGTTGTTTGCTTTGCTCTTGCCTATATGACTGGTTGTTTGCTTTGCTCTTGCCTATATGACTGGTTGTTTGCTTTGCTCTTGCCTATATGACTGGTTGTTTGCTTTGCTCTTGCCTATATGACTGGTTGTTTGCTTTGCTCTTGCCTATATGACTGGTTGTTTGCTTTGCTCTTGCCTATATGACTGGTTGTTTGCTTTGCTCTTGCCTACATGACTGGTTGTTTGCTTTGATCTTGTCTATATGACTGGTTGTTTGCTTTGCTCTTGCCTACATGACTGGTTGTTTGCTTTGCTCTTGCCTATATGACTGGTTGTTTGCTTTGCTCTTGCCTATATGATTGGTTGTTTGCTTTGCTCTTGCCACTATGACTGGTTGTTTGCTTTGCTCTTGCCTATATGATTGGTTGTTTGCTTTGCTCTTGCCACTATGACTGGTTGTTTGCTTTGCTCTTGCCTATATGACTGGTTGTTTGCTTTGCTCTTGCCTATATGATTGGTTGTTTGCTTTGCTCTTGCCTATATGACTGGTTGTTTGCTTTGCTCTTGCCTATATGACTGGTTGTTTGCTTTGCTCTTGCCTATATGACTGGTTGTTTGCTTTGCTCTTGCCTATATGACTGGTTGTTTGCTTTGCTCTTGCCTATATGACTGGTTGTTTGCTTTGCTCTTGCCTATATGACTGGTTGTTTGCTCTAGCCTACTTGCTCCTGAAGGATATGGAATTAAAGAGTTGATGTCACAATCTCAACACTTCCTTGGGGATGGTCATAATGGAATTTGACCCCGTGTCTGCTCCTCATCTAGCACCTCCACATCATGATGAATGTTCAATCACAAAAATAACAGCCAGGGAGGGAATTGACTCAAAATCCCCAATTTGTCCCATTTCACTTAGCCCTTTCCCATTTCATAGGTTCTGCGCTCATATCTGCTCAACCATTTCACCCTGACACTGATAGGCATACAGCCTAGGAGAAGTCTCAAACAACCCACTTCGCACAGACGTCAATTCAACATCTATTCCACATTGATTCAATGTAATTTCTTTGAAATGACATGGAAACAACGTTGAATCAACCAGTGTGCACGCCCAGTGCAGAGACCTGTTTAAAATGACAAAATATTATGTTCACATTTTCTTTTCCTGCAGTGGAAATAAGGAATGCGGGAATTAAATATGCCAACGTGGATGATGAAAGCCACCAAGGCATGAAAACATTGACTAGCACAGGAATTAAGGCTCTCAAAAAAATCCCTCCTCACTCCTCATTTTACCACAACACTCAACATCACCGATCCTGGACACTTTCTCACTGCCATCTCCATGAATACTCTCAGCATATCATAGCTCTGTCCTTAACTATTAACTCATGTCCACTCTGGTAAGGACTCCACCAGGCAGTGTTCATCACACAGAACGGAGAGGAGGAGAGCAGGAGAAGAAGAGGGGAAGGTAGGAGAGGAAGCTTACTGCAGTTAAGCTGCAGCTGCAGTTTCCATAACAACTACCTGCAAAAACCTGCTCCATCGACCATCATTAGAATAACATTTTTACTCGTCAAGTGAGCATTAGTGGAATCTACATGAGCAATGAGGATGGAATAACAAAAAAGCGTCAGTGTCCCCTGGAGCTGTCATTCAACAGCCCTGGGTAGATGGCTTCTTTTCACAGGTTACACATTCTAGAGCATATGTCATCCTGAAATAGGTTGATGTAAGCCAGTTTCCTAAGAAACGTTGTGCATTGTGTGTGTAAGACATGCTTATGGAGGCCTGCCGTCCTGCCATTTAAGACGTTACACTGAGCAACGCTTGAGCTCAGAATTACTTAAGCTCAAAACCCACTGACATACCAACATCCGATACACAGTTCACTCCTTAAGAGGGACCCCTTGATTATAACCTTGCTTTTTACTCCTCGCAGCGGGAACTGCAGCCTCCCCTCTGATCATGCATTACAATCTGAACATGAAAAGGGGGTAATCAGGAGTTTAAAGAAGGAGTGGAAGAGAAAGAGAATATGTTAAGTGCTGGCCAGTCCGGGATATCATTTAGAATCAGTGCTGATGGCTTCATTGCTGCCAGGCTGTATGGGCTGTAACCTTGAGCGAGGGCTTGTGGGCCCTGGTGACCAGGGAGGGGATGGGGAGAGGGATCGTCTGTTCTTGCTTTCGCATTCTGCTCAGCAGGCACCCGGGGGCTATAACCCTGAGAATCTGTATTAGGTGAGCCAAAGTCACCATTAATATAGAGCACTGGGCCATACTATAACCTTACACTTCACATCTCTGGGGTGTCCTGAAGGGGGAAAAAATTGTGCTTTGGAACAATCACTCGGGAGGACTTTAAAAGTGCCCTCTTACCAAAGTCAATCTGTTTGCTTTTCTGTTTTTTATCCGTTTTTATTTACATTTGACATTTAGCAGATGCTCTTATCTAGAGCGACTTTAAGGAAGTGTATACTTTTTTATACTGGCCGCCTGTAGGAATCAAACCCACAACCTTGGCATTGCAAGAGCCATGCTCTACATCGACATTTGCTCTCACTGCTCAATCTCTCCATCTCCCTGGCTTGGCACGACTGCTCTGGCCTTGTGCTCCATGGCCAGGCATTGTCAGTGGAGAGGCAGAGAAGCCTACCCTGGATTCAATCACAGATTAGAGGCACAACAGAGGTTTAGCTCTTCCTTCCTCAACATCTAATCCAGCTCCAGGGGCCTATAGATCACTAGAAAGAGTAACACTGACAATGCAAACAGTGCAATACATGCATTAAATCCTCAGACATAACCATTTTTTCAGTGGTTATATGTTATAACAAAAATTAACATAAACTGGTGGAAACAATGGCACACCATCAAAGCCTCAAAGGCCATACTCCTTGCAGTCCAGAAAGATTTAATGTAATAATCATGAATCAATATTATGTGGATCACATGAAGACAGCAAGGCATGTCTTCTCATTTGACCATTGTTGTTTCATTACCAATGTAATTTCCAAATAATTGCACTAATGACAGATAGAATATTATTTTGTGCAGTTGAATCAGTTCTATTATTTGGGTGCCTCTTCCTTCTGCCTTTCTATACGTTTACTAGAAAGCATTCTGTAGCATCCTAAATTATAGGTACACCCAAAGCAATCCCTATATTGTATCCTGCTTTTTTCATTCAGATGTTGGAACCATTTAGGTCGGCCAGCAGTGTGTGACCGGTTTGGTTCAGCCTATAGACAGGAGTAAAATGTTTGACAGTGAGAGCACTTTGAGGTGAATATATTTTGAAATGATACACAGAGAGGAGATATGATTGCCCCTGGTATAAACACAGGGTCAGAGAACAGCTCCTTCCCCTGAATGAGGGCAGATTTAACACTCTTCTCCTGAAACCCGACTCTGCTCTGGAGCCAGAGGGGGCTTAGGGGTAAAGGCCCAACGAAGCTTGATTATACCCAGCCAGCACATAACATTCTGAGAACCATATCGTTTCTTAGAGCTTGGTGAGAACGTGGTTGTCCTATGTTTACAACCTTCCCACAACTTTCTGGGAATGGGCCAGGATAGTTTTTTGGCTTTGGAACATTCTCATCAAGTTTAAGGAACTTGACAAAAAACTGTATTTACTTGAACCCTTTACACTCATGGGAATTGGCCTATATGGAAAGAAATGTTCCTTACAGAAGAAATATAAAAACATATGCATAACCATGGTAGCAATTAAAAGGGAACAGTTGGAGATTATGGGGAAATTATTAGACTAAAGGTGAGGACAAAACAGTTATTCTGACACAAGACTGAATCCAAACATTAAACTGCTGATTTTATGTGCATTTTAAATTTACTGTACTTTTTGCCACATTTGTTGATAACAAAATCTGAAAATACTCAGATTTTGGGTACATTCAGCAACATGAGTGTTTGAGTGAGAGGACTAACTGGTGTCTCCAAGTGGCCACAAACCTCTCCAAAGTGTGCACAGTTTCTACGTAATTTCAATGCACTTTTATGACTCAAAGAAGAGTCTTCAACTATAAGGTGTTTTTTGAGCTCTCCAGGCTGTGCTATTGAGGAAGTATAGCAGGCAAACGTGTAGCTGTTTTGTTTGGAGCACAGCCCTGCATCCCGCCATCTGACTATTACTGTTGTTGTTTACGCATTCCAAAAACGGTCTATTATAAATAGCAATCTGATCAGGTGGGCATCATTTGAAAGTGTGTTCTATTGCAAACACATGGCTAGCTAAGTTACAAAATACAATCTTACAGTGTTAGGCTTTCACAAGGCAATTCAGAGAAGCAGATCGTAGTGATCGTAGTGCATAGTATAGAGTTACTAGACCAAGAGTATGTGGACACCTGATCGTCGAACATCTCATTCCAAAATCATGGCATTAATATGGAGTTGGTCCCGCCCTTTTGATGCTATAACAGCCTCTACTCTTCTGTGAAAGTTTTCCACTAGATGTTGGAACATTGATGCGGGGACTTGCTTCCATTCAGCCAAAAGAGCATTAGTGATGTCGGGCACTGATGATGTGCGATTAGGCCTGTCTCACAGTCGGTGTTCCAATTCATCCCAAAGGTGTTCGATGGGGTTGAGGTCAAGGCTCTGTGCAGGCCAGTCAAGTTCTTTCACACCGATCTCGGCAAACTATTGTCATGCTGAAACAGGAAAGGGCCTTCCCCAAACTGTTGCCACAAAGTTGGAAGCACAGAATTGTCTAGAATGTCATTGCATAATGCAGCATTAAGATTTCCCTTCACTGGAACTAAGGGGCCTAGCCCGAACCACAAAAACAATGATGGCAAGCTTTACACCACTCCAGCTAAAGCTTGGCATTGCACATTGTGATCTTAGGCTTGTGTGCGGCTGCTCGGCCATGGAAACCCATTTCATAAAGCTCCCGACAAACAGTTATTGTGCTGACGTTGCTTTCTGCAGTGAGTGTTGCAAATGAGGACAGACGATTTTTACGCACTACGCGCTTCAGCACTCAGCGGTCCCGTTTTGTGAGCTTGTGTGGCCTACCACTTCACGGCTGAGCAGAAATTTGATGAACGGACTTGTTGGAAAGGTCACATCCTATGATGGTGCCACACTGAAAATCACTGAGCTCTTCAATAAGGCCATTCTACTGCCAATGTTTGTCTATGGAGATTGCATCGCTGTGTGCTCGATTTTATACACCTGTCAGCAACGGGTGTGGCTGATATAGCCGAATCCACAAATTTGAAGGGGTGTCCACATACTTATGTATATATAGTGTATGTCAGTCAAGTTAGCTGTCGGCACAGACTTTTACTGCAGTAATGTTGAAGGGCTCTGGCTAGTAATACTTACCAAATAGTTCAGAGAACATTCAGAAACAACTTTCCTGTGTAGGAATTTCAGTACTTCCACAGAACATTCCACACAAGTTCCCATGTGGTTCTTTTTAATGTAATATTTTTACAACATTCTGGGAACGTTCTCCAAAATTGTGTTACTTAAGCAATGTTCTCAGAACGCTCAGAGGATGTATGGTTCTCTTGTATGTCAGTTGTTGGCAAAATTCTGGAAATGTTCAAAAAATAATAATTCTACACATTAAATCAATTAGCTCTAAAAATCTTCCATTAAAACCACAGGAAAACTTTCGTAACATTTTCATGAGAATGTTCTAAGAATGTTATTTAATAACATATACAAATACATTCTGTTCTCACAACATTAAAAAAACGTTCCATAAAATACAAAAGAAAACGTTAATGTTCAGAAAATGTTTAAAAACACACAGTGCATTCAGAGTCAACCAAACTCTTCCCATCCACTATCTTGTTAAGTGTGTTCATGTGTGTTGGCCGTGCCCACTAAATGGCCAGACTTGATCTTAATAAGTGCTTGTTTCCTTTGAAATAGGGTCTGTTTGAATGTGTAAAAAAACATGGCATGCTAGCCTCATTCTGGTGATGCATTAGACTAATTCCAGGGATAGAGAACAGTAGATCATACAGTGCCTTCAGAAAGTATTCACGCCCCTTGACTCGTTTCACATTTTCTTGTCAACCAGGTTAAAGCCTGAATTTAAAATGAATTAAATCTAGATTTTTTTTTTGCTGGAGTACACACACTACTCCATAATGTCAAAGTGGAATTATGTTTTTCGAAAGGTTACAGATGAATTAAAAATGAAAAGCTGAAATGTCTTGAGTCAGTAAGTATTTAACCCCTTTGTTATGGCAAGCCTAAATAAGTGCAGGAGTAAAAATGTGCTTAACAAGTCACATGATAAGTTGCATGTCACTGTGTGCAGTAATAGTATTTTGAATGATTACCTCATCTCTGTACCCCACACATACAATTATCTGTAAGGTTCCTCAATCAAGCAGTGATTTTTAAACACAGATTCAACCACAAAGACCAGGGAGGTTTTCCAATGCCTCACAAAGGATACGTATTGGTAGATAGGTAAAAAATAAAATAAGGAAACATTGAATATGCTTTTTAGCATTAATTACACTTTGGATGGTGTATCAATACACCCAGTCACTACAAAGATACAGACGTCCTTCCTAACTCAGTTGCTGGAGAGAAAGGAAGCCACTCAGGCATTTCACCATGAGGCCAATGGTAACTTTAAAATCACAATGCCTGTGATAAGAGAAAACTGAGGATGGATCAACAACAGTGTAGTTACTCCACAATACTAACCGAACTGACAGAGTGAAAAGAGGAAAGCCTGTATAGAATACAAAATATTCAAAAACATGCATCCTGTTTGCAACAAGGCACTAAAGTAATACTGCCCCCAAAAAATAGGGCAAAGCAATTCAATTATTGTCCTGAATACAGTGTTATGTTTGGGGCAAATCCAATACATTACTGAGTACCATTCTCCATATTTTCAAGTATAGTTGTGGCTCCATCATGTTATGGGTGTTTGTAATCGTTAAGGACTTGGAAGTTTTTCAGGATAAAAAATAAATGGAAATAAATGCAAAATTCTAGAGGAAAACCTGGTTCATGCTGCTTTCCACCAGACACTGGAAGATTAATTCACCTTTCAGCAGGACAATAACCTAATACACAAGGCCAAATATACACTAGAGTTGCTTACCAAATATTGAACAATCCAGGTGTGCAAAGCTCCTAGCGACTTACCCAGAAATACTCACAGCTGTAATCGCTGAGAAAAGTGATTCTAACATGTATTGACTCAGGGGATTGAATACTCATGTAATCAAGATATATTGGTGTTTTATTTTTCATAAATTGTTTACAAATGTTCACATTTTTCTTCCACTTTTCATTGAGTGTTTTGTGCAGATCATTAACAAAAAATGACAAATAAATCAATTTGTATCCCACTTAGTAACACAACACAATATGGAAAAAGTCAAGGGGTGTGAATAGTTTCTGAAGACACCGTAGGGTCGAATCTCACTGATGCTGTGTCACAATAAATAGAAAAATTATCATTTGCATGACTAATGCCTAAAGCAAATGTATGTCCATGCTTCCTACTGTATCTGTGCTTGGAGTTCAAAAACGTTAAACCCAAAATAAGATAGCAGTGTTAATAAAGTCGTATTGAAACATTCAGTGAAAGTATTAAGTTATTCAAAACATCAAAATAACCTTTCCATATAGTTCGTAGTGTTAAGAAAACTTTCAATAAAAACCACAAGATAACTTTAGTAACGTTCAGAAAACATTATCAAAATGTTATTTAATTACCTTCAAATAGCCTATAATTTCCATTAATAAAAAAGCATGAATAAAAACCACCCGGGAAAACTTTCAAGGAACCAAAGTAAAACGTTCTCAAAACCTCCATGCAACCTACAAATAAAGGTTTCCAGAACAGGCAACATTTTTACTTCACTTTAAAAAAACGTTACATTTTATCGGTCAGGAAACGTATTATTTTGTTCCCACGACCAATGTGAAACCAAAAACATATGTTCCCAACTTCCAAGGAACCAAATGTGCTAGCTAGGTAATGATTGACACCTGTGAAAGAGGGCTTGGGAAAGTGCGAGGATCATATCAAAGAGGATCAGTCGGGGCACACTGTGACCTGACTGTTATTAGGTGCCAAAATGAAATGACCAGTCTACAGCCGCTTCAAGAAATCATTTAGCCAGTCACAACTGAGAAAGACATATATATGGATCCTCTCTCTAGGCAACTGTATTTCACAAAAAGCCATCAAGAATAGTAAAAAATAAATGAGGTATTTCAGAGTTATTATTCCTACCAGATTTTCTCCCAAGAACAAGGACTGTTCAATCAGTCATTAGCTATTATTTATTGGCTAATAAAACTGGTTCTGAAATAGGTCAAAAGCAATTACTGTAAGCATGATTTATTTTAAAAAATGTATAGGAAAGTTGTGTGCTCTTCAAAAACTTTGTTTTAGTGATATAATATCATCAGTCCATTCAAGCATTGCAAGATCTCCAATAATTATTGCTCATTGCATTTCACCTCAGTAGTGGCTTTAGGAATAGGTAATGAACCACTCAGCAGCCTCTACTCTATGCCTGGTAAAGCTATACAGACCACCCACCATTGAAAAAAGAGACATGAAGCACTCTAAACAACCTCTCACTTACATTGTTATAGGTGCTGTATGGAGCTTAGTGCAAAATACATCAGATCTTGACCGTCCAATACCCATTCCCCCAAGTGCAAAAACCAGAAGTCCTTTCAAACAAATTTGAGATAAAATGCTACTTTTCACAGCAGAGATTCAAGGTTAGCTTCAATGTTATTCTCTGTTAGATGGATCTGAAGAGCTGCCCATAGGGAGCTGTCATTTAAATAGTTATTGTTCTTTATTGTTCCAGTCTATCCCAATGGGGAATGATTATGGGAAAGCTCTGTCAATGTTGACTGTAGGTTTTCAGAGCTTTAATATGATCTTCTTCCGTATGGCTCTGAAACAGCATCAACGGCAGCTTTTAATCGAGAGGTGAAAAGATTAGGAGTCGCATGAGTTTTATCTCTAATACATAGTAATGTTTTACCTCTAGTATACAGTACAGGTTCTGTCTCTTTGGGTGAACCCACAGTGTTGTTCTCCTTTATCTGAAAATGATTGAATGGAAGTGTTGGTCTGAATACAACTGCTTTTACACACAAATATACTCAATCTGCCAACTGGCCCTCTGACTCTTTCACACTGTTTGGGGGAATGCTGACATGGTTTAGAAAGGTATTATCTGTTACCAATCTGATGAGTATACAAGCCAGCAAAGCTTTGAAAATTATTTCAACAAAGCAAGACATTAGCCCTTGAACTATAACAGAGATGGTTGCACTGCATTCACACAAACTCCCATTCACCAATAAAACAACGCTAGCCAAATACTGCACCAGATCTCTCTGTAATAGGGCTGTCAATAAAGAAGAATGAAGAATACTTTATTGATCTATACTGGACAAAAATATAAACGAAACATATAAAGTGTTGGTCCCATGTTTCATGAGCTGAAATAAAAGATCCCAGAAATGTTCCAAACACACACAAACCCTATTTCTCTTAAATGTTGTGCACAAATTTGTTTACATCCCTGTAAGTGAGGATTTCTCCATTGCCAAGATAATCCATCCACCTGACAGGTGTGGTATATCAAGAAGCTGATTAAACAGCAAGATCATTACACAGGTTCACCTTGTGCTGTGGACAATAAAAGGCCACTCTAAAATGTGCAGTTTTACCACGGATGACGCAAGTTTTGAGGGAGCGTGCAATTGGCATGCTGACTGCAGGAATGTCCAACAGAGCTGTTGCCAGAGAATTTCATGTTAATTTCGCTACTATTAGCCACCTTCAAATTTTGTTTTAGATAATTTGTCAGTATGTCTAACCAGCCTCACAGCCCGGGGGGGGGGACCAAAGAGTATTTCCGTCTTTAATAAGGCCCTTTTGTGGGGAAAACCCTGATTGGCTGGGCCTGTCTCCCCGGTGGGTGGCCCCAGTCATGTGAAATCCATAGATTTGGGCCTAGTACATTTATTTCAATTGACTTATTTCCTTATATGAAATGTAACTCAGTAAAATCTCTGAAATTGTTGCATGCTGCATTTATATTTGTGCTCAGTATATTTTCCTTACCATGGAACAATGTCAGAGCACCATTCTCTGGTAAGCACGGTCCAAATTATAGTTTGGTGATCAACCATTGGGTGTGGCATTACCACATATTGCATTTGAGGCCTATTTGCTGTATGGTGATGTGTTCTTGTAGGGTAGGATGTGACAGTGGGCACAATGGCATCAGATCCCTCGGAAATGATGGAGCAGGATGGAAGTGTTTTCCGTGTCCTTGGGTACAAAGCTGCATATTGGAACTGTTTATTCTCTTTCTTTTTCATTCTCACTTCACTCATCACTTTAAGTCACCGGCACTCCACAAATCCTTGGCAGAATGAAATACTCATTGGGAGATGGCATTTCCCTTCTAGTCCTTTCAGAGAATTTGTGACCAAAATCTAAAAATGTATTTGTCTCATCTGTCCCTTGTCCACCAACCCCTGTCTGGAATTCGATTCGCAGCCACTTATTCCCTTTGCCTTTGTTCACTTTGCTTTATTCTTCATCACTAGTCTCCTTCCTCCGTCTACTCGATTTGTGCCAACGTCATGTGACAGACATACTGTATGTCTACAGTAGATATCCGTATCCCATCTTTTCTGTCAGTATAGCCTTGTAATTTGCAGCCTCGGTCCTCCAGTCTCAAATCAAATACAATTGTATTTGTCACATGCGCCGAATACAACAGGTGTAGGTAGACCTTACAGTGAAATGCTTACTTACAAGCACTTAACCAACAATGCAGTTTTAAGAAAATCTCTATAGCGGGGCTATATACAGGGGGTACCGGTACAGAGTCATATCTCATCTCCCATGTCTTGGTTACCCTTTCCTCATTAATTGTGCCTCTCCTTTCCCCATCCACATTGGTTGTGCACTCCTATCCTCTTGAGTCTATTTCATTCATGGCTCCCACTGTTGTGTCTCGGCAGTCCTCTGCCCTTTGCACAAACAGATCGATCACTTCCACCTCTCCTTTTTGTCACCTTTTCTGTCCTCAGCTAAAAATACTTTTCACACTCAATTCAATGTTGCCAACCGACCACATCCAATCCTCTCACCTTCCTCCTTTGGCCCCTCTCCTTAAATGTAATCCTTCTTCATATTTCTGCCTCCATGTTTGTTCCTTCGAACTCTGACTTGTGACCTCTACCGACCAGAAACTGTTACCCCCAGACACTATCCCCACAGCTCAGGGGTCAGTGACCCTGCTGAACACTCACGGATGGGTTTTTAAAAACTCAGGCATTCTGGAATCCCTGGAACACTCGTGCACAATAAATGTTGATAGCTGTGTTATAAGGTTCATTTCACTCATAAAAACATGACAACTCCAAGTTGTTGACTGAGCCAGACCTTTTACAATAGAAGGAAATTCATGGAAAGCTGGTGAGCCCGTAGTATGACTCAAAACATACAACCCACCAAAAGCAATGCTTAAACTAAAGGTAAACTTCAAGGACATATTCTATGGACCTGATACCAGATGTAAGTCCAGAATGACAGTTTAATTGCATAGACATGGTCATCCCCATTGTTCCAATAATAAATCTCAGCAGTGCCCATTTTCCCCATTGATGGAATCTCACCGGTGATCCTCTTATCTCCTTGACAACAGTGACACTAACAGATAGGGAAGGTGGAAGAGACGGAAGGTCACTGCAAAGACATTTGTGACTCCTGAAATAACAAGTTTGGATCTCATAAAGCAGAAATAATGGCAATACGCTCCAGATCAGTGGGCCATACGTATGCCCTTGGCAGCCGCAGAAAACGGTCTGTAGGAGCTAGGTTCAGACAATTATTGGGCCGAGGCCCTACTGGAGTGTCTCAATCAACAGGGAGAAGAAACTGATTCTAAGGGTTCTTGACCATGGATGAGTATCTAATGGAAGAGAGTCCTCGAACGCATGGACAGAAGTTGATAGTGCTGAGTACCACTAAGAGCAAGGTGTCATTAAGGGAAGGGATTATACTTAGATGACAGCCTGTGGTAATGGCTTCAGTGTGAAGGGTAAGCAACAAAGCGTTGCATCATGCTGAGGTTTTTGGGGGATGTTGTTCTGACAGTGGCCAGACACCTGCTTAACCACCCCAGCTGATGAAAAAAACATGACGTAAAAAACTACACAACATATTAAATCTGATCGCGTTGTAACGAAAACCAAGCAGTGATAATAATAAGCTCTGATGGGGTCCTCTTGTGGCCCATCGATTTCCAATAGACGAGATCATAGAGACCTGGAGGGGTAATTACACTGTGCACGCAGAGGTCGTCTGAGCAAATATCATTATCATCAGATTAGAATGAAAGGCTGGCGCAGGTTGTACGTGGCGGGGTGAAGGAGACCCAAAAGAGAAGCATCTCTCACACGCCTCTGACCCCTCATCTGTTTCCACGTCCCCACCTGGCTCCCGCCTAATCTGGGCGCCACATCCACAGGTCAGCCCCTACATCACTCTGACACAAACAAGGGGACTCCAGGTCAGAGAGGCAGACCCATTCATCAGTTAGAGACAGGGCTGATGATGAGGAAGATAGCCCAGAGTATCAACCAGATGAACATGGAGATAAGAACATACAGAGGACAGGCAGTCATATTGTTGTTATTGATTCATTACAAACTGGCAGGAGGGTCTTCATGAATCATCCCATCATTTTTAAAGATACCGCATGTTTTCTAACAACAAACATACAGTAGAATGTGTGAAACACTGTATGTGTTCCTGTTTCATAAACTGGGACGAAAATAAGAGCATCATTTCTCTAACTGTACAGAATGTTTTGAGAAATACACATCGGGATACTGAGCATACCGTACTTTCAAACTGTATTTTCATTGTTTCTGAGGTTCATGAAAAGAAAGGGCATGACAGTTGAGCATGGCGCTTTCGAAAGCAAACTGTGGCTGTTGTTCATATCAAGTGCACTGGTTGACTGGTAGAGCCCTAGCGTGTCCCCGTCTGTGGAGGCAGAGTTTCTGGGTGCCCCAGTGAGAGGTTGCCGTGCCACTCTGACGAGCCTCTGACGTCTCTATTGGTGGAGCGCAGCGTGGGAGCTTGCTTGGCCGCCTACATTAACATAAACAAGCCGTGCTGCTAGAGTCCGCCTGTCAGGGGCTGTCACCGAGGAGGACAGAGGAGAGCTGCCTCTGCATTAACCTCCAAGCTTATCTCCCTCTCTCCTCGCCCCGCAAAAAGTGGGGATTAGTTCTCAGTTAGGAATTGCTTTTGGCTCGTTGTCACTCCTGGACGATTATTGAACCACCATCCCAGAGACTATTATTCTACCCTCTTCTGCCACTTTCCCTATGGGAGGGAATCCCTGGTGTTTCAAGTCATATTTTTCTCCCCAGCGCCACCGCTCATCCTTCTCTCCTGTCGGTCAACCCACATCCACCTCTGGTTGAGGATTTAGCAGATTCTTGACATTCCTGCCTCAGTAATCTCCGTGCCTGCCATGCCACCTCCGGGAGAGCCAGTCACTGCTGCAGCGTCACTGACGGAGACACAGCGTGAAGGCGAGAGAGACTCCCCTCATTCACCACCTCCATGCTGAGTGCGGGCTGAAGGTTGTCCCTGTCACAGGGGGGAGAAAAGCCACAGTTCAACTCCTCTTCCTCCTCCTCTTCTTCTTCATCTGTAAACCTCAACCACCCAGTGGAAGGCTGTGCTGTGTGGTGCTCTGTGGTGCTGTGTGGTGGTGCTCCACGGCTATGTCTGCCTGCCTGGCCGTGTGACGCTGGGAGAGACTAATCCATATCTCTAGACCTCAGGCCTAATGAAACTGACTGAATGTTGGATGGAGTCAATAGATGCTTAATTACTAACGAGAGTAATGACAATAACAATCACATTCTTTCCTGGCCAACATAATTAAGAGAGGCATGAAAGGCATACCAAGGGACAGCTACCTCTGAGCAAGCCAGTAATTAGTGCAGGGGCTGAGGAGGCAGCTTCCGGCTAAGATACATTAGACAAGGGGAAAACACCAGGTCAGTCCCTTCCCATTTCTTCAAACTTCTTTGTGTCCTTTCAGGGTTCAGTGAACGGACATAGTGCCAACCTGTGGCTAAGTTAAGCTACTTCATGTGTTTGGATGGAGTGCGTGCTGTTATACAAACGTTGTTGTTTTGCTGTTCAACTTGCTTTTCCTTCATGGCAGCGGAGGCTGCAGCGTTGCCATGTGTGTCAAACCTCCTCCTCCTCCTGTACTCAGCCACTCTGTCGGCACAGCGTGAGACCCAGGGAAACACTCCATTTCTGTAATAGCCTGGAATGGAGTAAATATCACTCGGCCCCGACGTTTACTCATTCAAGCTCTGTTATCGCTTGCTGCCTAATTTTCTGGTGCACCGACAAAGGCAGAGGGCGTTTCCGTGGAGAGGGAACCCTGACGTTTTGCTGCTTCCCTTCACTTCGCGCTCTGTTCATTTCACAGCAATTATCTTGAGTCTTTCCTTACATTCAGCCACAGAAACTCAAGGGAAAGACCCAGCCACTAGCTAATTGCTTTCAAATGGAAATACAAAATAATCACACGGCTACTTTGTCAAAATGACTCCTGTAATGCAGCATTTGGCTGGGGAAATTGATCTGGGACTCCTTTTAATGTACCGTTTACGACGAGTCCTCTGCCATTTCATGCTCAAACCTTTTTCCAAAAATCCCTTGTGAAGTCCTGGCCTTGCTTGTTTCACAAGCTGCACTTCCCATCCCAGCTCGTTTGTGTAAAAAACTATATTTTAAGGAATGTTTCACCCAGAACTCTTACAGAGAGGTAATATGGTATCCTGGAGCAGGTTCCCCTTTTTGTTTTATGAGTCTCAGCATGTTTCCTCCTCTTTGAAGCAGGGGAGTGCAGTGTGGATGGGCTGTAGGAGGCAGGCAGGAGGAGGCAGCTCCTGTGAATCTCCATGAGAGGGAGAGAGCGCCATTGTGAGAGGATCTGTGGAGAGGAGCATTATGGAGGAGCTCTGAGTCAGAACGAGTGGGGTGGCAGGCAGGCAGGCGGGCAGGCAGGCGGGCAGGCAGGCAGGCGGGCAGGCAGGCAGGCAGGCAGGCAGGCAGGCAGGCAGGCAGGCAGGCAGGCAGGAGGATGTTATGGGGATGGAGGTGTGTATGCAACCCTGTTCTGTGGGCGAGAATAGAGTATCTCCCGGTTACCAGATAATTATCGTCAGCTGTCCTGTCTCATATAGCATCACTCAACAGACAAATGTAATATTCAGTACAGGCTTAGAGAAACACAAAACACTTTTGGGGCGGAACTGAAACAGAACTATGAACTATAAACCAGCTTGTAATCATTTAGAATGGTTTGAACCGCTAAATGCAGCAAGACAAGTTATCTTCTATGAGTATGAGCATTTTATCTAGGTCAATAAAGCCAGGAATTAGCAGTGGTCACACATATAATACCATGGTCAAAGTTGTACTACAGCTTAAGGCATATTTTAATACATTCTACAATAATACTAAAACAATGATATACAACTTTAAGTGTTCCTGGATGGATATTTCAGGTAATCCTTTCTCTGAATTCTTTTTCAGACTGAGACTTGACAGAGGCTGCTTTATCTTATGTGGAACAGACACACTTTATCGTTGCAGTCTAAATGCACGTAAAGAAATGATTAAATATATGGTACAGAAACCAAAATGTCACAGTTGAGCTCCCTTTTGAAGCTTTGTGTAAAACATAAAGGCACATACGAAATGTTAATGAATTGTCTGTGGAGTAGAAGATCAGAGGAGCCAAACGAATTTCATATCACACCTAAAGACCTGGCATTTAATTAAAGTGGCTTGAAAAATGGCTGCCTGGTCGGCTGACAACGGCTTCTCTTGAAACAAATTAAAGAAATCAATTACTTCCTTGTGAAGGTGTAAATCCAGAGCGCTGGAGCCACCCAGTGCCACAGAGAGGCACCAGGCCAAGAATAGAGGAGCACAGGGAGGGGGGGGGATGTGGGGTACCATGCCACATCTGACTAGAGCTGCTGCTGCTGGAGAGTTTATCACGTCAACCTGTTACAGGCGGGAGAGCCTGAAAGGGCCCACACGCTGGAATGGAGCTGCAAGTCAACCCTGGCTGCTGCCTCCAAATGCCTCGCCTCCCCTCAGCTTCTAGGGGAGGCCTGTTACTTAAGCATCAAAGCCAGAAGCTAATCATGTAGAACACATACTGATATGACACATACACTACCGGTCAAAAGCTTTAGAAAACTGACTCATTCGAGGGTTTTTCTTTATTTTGACTATTTTCTACATTATAGAATAATAGCGAAGTCATCCAAACTATGAAATAACACATATGGAATAATTCCGGCGCCGACAGAGATGGCCACCTCACTTCGCGTTCCTAGGAAACTACGCAGTATTTTGTTTTTTTATGTGTTATTTCTTACATTGTTACCCCAGGAAATCCTAGGTTTTATTACATACAATCGGGAGGAACTATTGGATATAAGAGCAACGTCAACTCACCAACATTATGACCATTACGACTTTCCCGAAGCGGATCCTCTGTTTGGTCCACCACCCAGGATAATGGATCGGATCCCAGCCGGCGACCCAAAACAACGGCGCCGCAGAAGGGGTAGATGGAGCGGTATTCTGGTCAGGCTCCGTAGACGGCCTGCCACCCCACTCATCCGAGCTAGGATTGCCTTCCAGAGAGACATCAGAGACTGTAATGTTCTTTGTTTCACGGAAACATGACTCACTCGGGACACGTCATCAGAGTCAGAACAGCAACCAGGCTTCTTCTCGCATCTCGCCGACAGAAACAAACATCTCTCTGGTAAGAAGAAGGGCGGGGTTGTATGCCTTATGATTAATGAGACGTTGTGTGATCATAACAACATACAGGACCTCAAGTCCTTTTTTTCACCTGACCTAAAATTCCTTATAATCAAATGCCGACCGCATGATCTACCAAGATAATTCTCTTCAATCATAATCACAGTCGTGTATATCCAGCCCCAATCAGACACATCGACGGCGATGAAAGAACTTGATTTGACTCTATGTAAACTGGAAACCACATATCCTGAGGCTGCATTTATTGTAGCTGGGGATTTTAACAAGGCTAATCTGAAAACAAGGCTCCCTAAAATGTATCAGCATATCGAATGTGCAACCCGGGCTGGCAAAACCCTGGATCATTGTTATTCTAACTTCCGCGACGCATATAAAGCCCTCCCCGACCTCCTTTCGGAAAATCTGACCATTTTGTTGCTCCCAGCCTATCGACAGTAACTAAAACAGGAAGCGCCCCTATTCAGGTCTGTTCAACGCTGGTCCGAACAATCGTATTCCACGCTTCAAGATTGCTTCGATCACGTGGACTGAGATATGTTCCGCATAGCATCGGACAATAACATTGATGAATACGCTGATTTGGTGAGTGAGTTTATTAGCAAGTGCATCGGTGATGTTGTACCCACAGCGTCCATTAAAACATTCCCCAACCAGAAACCGTGAATTGATGGCAGCATTCGCGCAAAACTGAAAGCGCAAACCACTGCTTTTAATCAGGGCAAGGTGACCGGAAACATGACCAAATACAAACAGTGTAGCTATTCCCGCCGCAAGGCAATCAAACAAGCTAAGCGTCAGTATAGAGACAAAGTAGAGTCGCAATTCAACGACTCAGACACGAGAAGTATGTGGCAGTGTCTACAGTCAATCATGGACTACAAAAGGAAAACCAGCCCCGTCGCGGACCACAATGTCTTGCTCTCAGACAAACTAAACAACTTCTTTGCTCGCTTTGAGGACCACACATTGCCACTGACACGGCCCGCTACCAAAACCTGCAGGCTCTCCTTCACTGCAGCCAACGTGAGTAAAACATTTAAACATGTTAACCCTCGCAAGGCTGCCGGCCCAGACGGCATCCCCAGACGTGTCCTCACAGCATGCGCAGACCAGCTGGCTGGTGTGTTTACGGACATATTCAATCAATACTTATCCCAGTCTGCTGTTCCCACATGCTTCAAGAGGGCCACCATTGTTTCTGTTCCCAAGAAAGCGAAGGTAACTGAGCTAAATGACTATCGCCCCGTAGCACTCACTTCCGTCATCATGAAGTGCTTTGAGAGACTAGTCAAGGACCATATCACCTCCACCCTACCTGACACCCTAGACCCACTCCAATTTGCTTACCGCCCCAATAGGTCCAAAGACGACGCAATCGCAATCACACTGCACACTGCCCTAACCCATCTGGACAAGAGGAATACCTATGTAAGAATGCTGTTTATCGACTACAGCGCAGCATTTAACACCATAGTACCCTCCAAACTCGTCATTAAGCTCGCGACCCTGGGTCTCGACCCCGCCCTGTGCAACTGGGTCCTGGACTTCCTGAAGGGCCGCCCCCAGGTGGTGAGGGTAGGTAACAACATCTTCACCCCGCTGATCTTCAACACTGGGGCCCCACAAGGTTGCGTTCTCAGCTCTCTCCTGTACTCCATGTTCACCCATGATTGCGTGGCCATGCACGCCTCCAACTCAATCATCAAGTTTGCAGATGACACTACAGTGGTAGGCTTGACTACCAACAACGACGAGACGGCCTACAGGGAGGAGGTGAGGGCCCTCGGAGTGTGGTGTCAGGAAAATAACCTCACACTCAATGTCAACAAAACAAAGGAGATGATTGTAGACTTCAGGAAACAGCAGAGGGAGCAGCCCCCTATCCACATCGACGGGACAGTAGTGGAGAGGGTGGAAAGTTTTAGTTCCTAGTCGTACACATCACGGACAAACTGAAATGGTCCACCCACACAGACAGCGTGGTGGAAAAGGTGCAGTAGCGCCTCTTCAACCTCAGGAGGCTGAAGAAATTTGGCTTGTCACCAAAAACACTCACAAACTTTTACAGATGCACAATCGAGAGCATCCTGTCGGGCTGTATCACCGCCTGGTACGGCAACTGCTCCGCCCACAACCGTAAGGCTCTACAGAGGGTAGTGAGGTCTGCACAACGCATCACCGGGGGCAAACTACCTGCCCTCCAGGACACCTACACCACCCGATGTCACAGGAAGGCCAAAAAGATCATCAAGGACAACAACCACAACAACCACTGCCTGTTCACCCAGCTATCATCCAGAAGGCGAGGTCAGTACAGGTGCATCAAAGCGGGGACCGAGAGACTGAAAAACAGCTTCTATCTCAAGGCCATCAGACTGTTAAACAGCCATCACTAACATTGAGTGGCTGCTGCCAACATACTGACTCATCTCTAGCCACTTCAATAATGAAAAATCAATGTAATAAATGTATCACTAACCACTTTAAACAATGCCACTTTATATAATTTGTACATACCCTACATTACTCATCTCATATACTGTACTCTATACCATCTACTGCATCTTGCCTATGCCGTTCGGCCATCGGTCATTCATATATTTTTATGTACATATTCTTATTCATTCCTTTACACTTGTGTGTATAAGGTAGTTGTTGTGAAATTGTTAGGTTAGATTACTTGTTAGATATGATCGGAACTAGAAGCACAAGCATTTAGCTACACTTGCATTAACATCTGCTAACCATGTGAATATGACAAATAAAATTAGATTAGATTTGATGTAGTAACCATAAAAAGTGTAAGTGTATTCTTCCCCAAAGCTAATACACTACAGACAAAAAACCAGCTAATAATATCCCATATACAGTGGGGCAAAAAAGTATTTACTCAGCCACCAATTGTGCAAGTTCTCCCACTTAAAAAGATGAGAGAGGCCTGTAATTTTCATCATAGGTACACTTCAAGTATGACAGACAAAATTAGAAAAAAAATCCAGAAAATCACATTGTAGGATTTTTTATGAATTTATTTGCAAATTATGGTGGAAAATAAGTATTTGGTCACCTACAAACAAGCAAGATTTCTGGCTCTCACAGACCTGTAACTTCTTCTTTAAGAGGCTCCTCTGTCCTCCACTCGTTACCTGTATTAATGGCACCTGTTTGAACTTATTATCAGTATTAAAGACACCTGTCCACAACCTCAAAAGGTCACACTCCAAACTCCACTATGGCCAAGACCAAAGAGCTGTCAAAGGACACCAGAAACAAAATTGTAGACCTGCACCAGGCTGGGAAGGCTGAATCTGCAATAGGTAAGCGGCTTGGTTTGAAGAAACCAACTGTGGGAGCAATTATTAGGAAATGGAAGACATTCAAGACCACTGATAATCTCCCTCGATCTGGGGCTCCACGCAAGATCTCACCCCGCGGGGTCAAAATGATCACAAGAACGGTGAGCAAAAATCCCAGAACCACACGGGGGGACCTAGTTAATGACCTGCAGAGAGCTGGGACCAAAGTAACAAAGCCTACCATCAGTAACACACTACGCCACCAGGGACTCAAATCCTGCAGTGCCAGACGTGTCCCCCTGTCAGATGAAACCAAAATAGAACTTTTTGGTAAAAACTCAACTCATCGTGTTTGGAGGACAAAGAATGCTGAGTTGCATCCAAAGAACACCATACCTACTGTGAAGCATGGGGTGGAAACATCATGCTTTGGGGCTGTTTTTCTGCAAAGGGACCAGGACGACTGATACGTGTAAAGGAAAGAATGAATGAGGCCATGTATCGTGAGATTTTGAGTGAAAACCTCTTTCCATCAGCAAGGGCATTGAAGATGAAACGTGGCTGGGTCTTTCAGCATGACAATGATCCCAAACACACCGCCTGGGTAACGAAGGAGTGGCTTCGTAAGAAGCATTTCAAGGTCCTGTAGTGGCCTAGCCAGTCTCCAGATCTCAACCCCATAGAAAATCTTTGGAGGGAGTTGAAAGTCCGTGTTGCCCAGCAACAGCCCCAAAACATCACTGCTCTAGAGGAGATCTGCATGGAGGAATGGGCCAAAATACCAGCAACAGTATGTGAAAACCTTGTGAAGACTTACAGAAAGCGTTTGACCTCTGTCATTGCCAACAAAGGGTATATAACAAAGTATTGAGATAAACTTTTGTTATTGACCAAATACTTATTTTCCACCATAATTTGCAAATTAATTAATTAAAAATCCTACAATGTGATTTTCTGGATTTCTTTCTCTCACTTTGTCTGTCATAGTTGAAGTGTACCTATGAGGAAAATTACAGGCCTCTCTCATCTTTTTAAGTGGGAGAACATGCACAATTGGTGGCTGACTAAATACTTTTTTGCCCCACTGTAGCAACACAAAGTACAGACAATGGCAGATATACAGTTCAAAGAATGACATTTGGAGAATAATGAAAAAATCTAATGTGAAACACTACCAGCACAATGAGTAGAAATGCATCCACAATACATATTTATCCAAGAAATGGTCATCAGTCCTCAGATGAATCGTTCCATCCTAACTCAATATACTGCTGGTCTGCACAACGCTGCTCAGGGCAAACAGAATGTGGCCTTCCTTAAATGTTCATCTCATTGTTATCAAATCAGTGTCATGAAGCACTGACAACAAGCAAACAGCTAATGCAATGCAATGGCATAACCATACAGTGAAGGTCATAGCCTTGAGGTTGGGCATATATTCAGATTGATGAAGTGCTGACATGTACTTTCATCCCTTACAACGGTAACATTACAGTAATACAGTAATAGCAGCCGAGAGCCCGGACAGAGTGGGACGTGTAACGTGCATGAAACATTAAATCAAAGCCGAGCGACTCGTCCTCGAGTGTGAGCATCCTCCTGAACTTTAGCCTTGTTGCCCTGAGCAACGTGCTGTCATTGACAGGTAACTGGCCATGGTGAGTCTGTACTGTTACTTTAGGTACCCGAGTGTAAGGCCTCCCAACATCTGAGCAACAACAGCGTCCCTCTGTTATGGCCAGGGTGTTTGACAGGTGTGAAAGAGTCCCCTCTCTTTACCACCTCTGCCATTTTCCTGTTTCAGTGGGGGCTCCTCTGGAGAATTTTTTTCTCCATTTTAACAAAGCCTCCACTTGACATGACAACACCAAGAGAGGCTGTCAGCTGCTGCGGGCCTGGCCACTGTGGATCACACCCCATCAGATAGTGCCAAACATCGACAAGGGAGAGGGAGGAGAGGCAGGGAGGGGGTCTGCTATGCTGGCTCTGTTGCTGAGCAATGCCGGCAGGGAGGAATACGTATGAGAACTAACTGAAGCTATATTAGTGGGCAAAAAGCCTACATTCAACATCACTACCTCCCCTGCTCCAAACCATAATAATATCCAAGATGCAAAAACATACAAGTGATGAATCTATTGTTTAGAATACAGAAACCACATTTGACACTGTATCAGCATGAGCTATATGAACGTGACATGCAATCTCAACAGAATTAACCATAAACACAATTATAGTAGTGGCCGTCGGTCTGGCACAGTGGATACTGAGCTAAATGCTTATTTGTGTGTAACCTGATAGAGGGCTATTCATGCATCAAATGTCTGTTTACTTACAATTCAAAACACAGAGTGGGCTCTCTGAACATTGGCCTGTACTTGACCCCATGATTATCAGCCACCAAACAGTGCATGCTCAAACAAACAGCATGCTAGTCATTTAAACTTTATCGATGAGTACTTGGAAATGAAACCTAAGGGAAATGGTTCAGTTAAAGAATGAACAAAGTCAGTTCATGACAAGGAATACCACATTTGATCTAATGGAATGTTTCAATCAATAACATGTAATGTGTACTGTATCTCTCATAGAAGACAGAGAGCTCCAACTACCAGATGGGTGGTCAGACTGAAAATAAGATCCATACAATTTGAGAGAGTTTCACTGTATTGTTTAGTTGTAATCTCTATGTTTTAAAAAATATTTATTTAACCAGGCAAGTCAGTTATAGAACAAATTCTTATTTTCAATGACAGCCTAGGAACAATGGGTTAACTGCCTGTTCAGGGGCAGAATGACAGATTTGTACCTTGTCAGCTCGGGGGTTTGAACTTGCAGCCTTCCGGTTATTAGTCCAACGCTCTAACCACTAGGCTACCCTGCCGCCCCAAGGGCATTGAAGATGCGTGGTGCAATAGTATTATATGGGCAGCAGGGAGTGCAAAAGACAAATAATTAACTTTTCCACAAGATACAAAAATAGAGATTCCCTGTGGAAATTATACACAGAATTGTGAGGGTCATATAAAGTTTCCCTGCCCCTGAAGTTTAGTGTGTGTTTTTTGATAAAGTTCTCATGGCAGAGAACTGAGAGTATCCCTTGGTCTCAACAGTCCTAAATGCTCCACCAAATCTTGCTGACGTTGGACTAGGGATGGAGTTAATATGAAACAGCTACTGAATATGAATGAGGTAAATGAGAGCTGAAGAATGCTATCCCTTATCTCCGTGAAGATTAGATACTTCCCTTGAACTCCCGCCAAGGACAAAAGAAAGAACCCATTTGAAGGGCTAGCTTGTCAGGGAATTTGATGGACATTGATAAAGTAGCATCATAAACCAGTGAGTGATATACAGTACAGTGTCTGGAAGGGTAAATTATTTGAAGTAAAGCGCTAGAAAGACAGATGCCACAGCCAATAGTTTTGTTTTGTTGGTTGTTTGTTTGTCCATGGTCATGGTTGGTAAATTCCAAATCTGAAAGGATATTTAGCACTAGCCCGAAGCTAAAAACACATTGAGGAGTGAGTTATTAAAAGGAATATAGGACTGCTACACACAAATGCTTGTAAATTGCTTTGAAGATTATATTATTTGATCAATGATCTATTTTTGTCAAATTAAAGGACTCGTCTTTGCACTGGTTCGGAACCTGTTTTACACTCTATTAATTTTGGTTTAAATCCAGTGCTATATGAAACCCATTCCAGTGAGGCAGGGGAGCGGTCTCCATTTAGTGCTGTCTCCCTGTTCACTCTCTGGGAACATCAACATAGCTCTTAGTGCCACATATGGACTATTGAGATCAATTGCAGACCTCTATTATTTACATGCATATTTACATGCATGCATTACCAGTAAAAGTTTTGACACACCTACTCAAGGTTAAATAAACCTAAAGGTTTCTTTATTTTTTACTATTTTCTACTTTGTAGAACAATAGTGAAGACATCAAAACTATGAAGTAACACACATGGAATCATGTCGTAACCAAGTGTTAATTAACTTCTTGACGCTACCCATCCCTGTCGCGGGATCATTTTAGTCAGCAGCCGCTGAATAGCATAGCGCCACAGTCAAATACTATTACTAGAAAATATTCATATTCATGAAATCACAAGTGAAATCTATTGAAACACAGCTTAGCCTTTTGTTAATCACCCTGTCATCTCAGATTTTGAAATTATGCTTTACAGCCAAAGCAAGACAAACATTTGTGTAAGTTTATCGATAGCCTAGCATAGCATTATGCCTAGCTAGCAGCAGGCAACCTGGTCACGAAAATCAGAAAAGCAATCAAATTAAATCGTTTACCTTTGATGAGCTTCGGATGTTTTCACTTACGAGACTCCTAGTTAGATAGCAAATGTTCCTTTTTTCCAAAAAATATTATTTTTGTAGCCGAAATAACTCCGTTAGTTCTTCACGTTCGGCTGAGAATTCGACCGAAATTGCGGTCACGACAACGCCGAAAAATATTCCAAATTAGGTCCGTAATATCGACAGAAACATGGCAAACGTTGTTTCTAATCAATCCTCAAGGTGTTTTTCAAAGATCTATTCGATAATATATCAACCGGGACAGCTGTATTTTCCGTAAGACCGGGAGGAAAAATAGCTACCTCTGTCTATTACGCAAGCATTACTCTGAGAGCCCTCAGCCGGACACTTACGCAATGTAGTCGTTTACGCTCATTCTTCAACATAAAGGCGTGAAACTACGTCAAAATGCTGTAGACACCTTGGGGAATACGTAGAAAAGGGAATCTGGTTGATAGCCCATTCACTGCTCAATAGGGACGCATCAGAACGCAGAGCTTTCAAAACATGAGTCACTTCCTGATTGGATTTTTCTCAGGCTTTCGCCTGCAATATCAGTTGTGTTATACTCACAGACAATATTTTTACAGTTTTGGAAACTTTAGTGTTTTCTATCCTAAGCTGTCAATTATATGCATATTCTAGCATCTTGTCCTGACAAAATAGCCCGTTTACTTTGGGAACGTTATTTTTTCCAAAAATGAAAATAGTGCCCCCTATTTTCAACAGGTTTTAAACAAATCAAAATATTTGAGATTCTTCCAAGTAGCCACCCTTTGCCTTGACAGCTTTGCACATTCTTGACATTCTCTCAACCAGCTTCATGAGGTAGTCACCTGGAATGCATTTCAATTAACAGCTGTGCCTTCTTAAAGGTTAAGTTGTGGAATTTCTTTCCTTAATGCATTTGAGCCGATCAGTTGTGTTGTGACACGGTAGGAGCGGTATACAGAAGGTAGCCCTGTTTGGTAAAAGACCCAAGTCCATATTATGGCAAGACCAGCTCAAATAAGCAAAGAGAAACGACAGTCCATCAATACTTTAAAACATGAAGGTCAGTTATTATGGAACATTTCATGAACTTTGAAAGTATCTTCAAGTGCAGTCGCTGTGATGAAACTGGCTCTCATGAGGACTGGAACGGAAGACCCATAGTTGCCTCTGCTGCATAGGATAAGTTCATGAGAGTTAACTGCACCTCAGTTTGCTGCCCAAATAAATACTTCATGTAACAGATACATCTCAACATCAACTGTTCAAATTGCTGCAAAGAAACCACTACTAAAGGGCACCAATAAGAAGAGACTTTCTTGGTCCAAGAAACACGATCAATGGAAATCCTTTGGTCAGTCCAAATAGGAGATTTTTAGTTCCAACCACCATGTCTTTGTGATGCAGAGTAGGTGAATGGATCTCCGCGTGTCGTTCCCCTCGGGAGGCATGGACGAGGAGGCGTGAGGTGCTTTGCTGTTTGCTGTTTTGAATCCAAAATAGGATACCTATGTGATACATATACATACTACCCTCAATAAGCCTGACTAACCGGTGTCTGTATATAGCCTTGCTACTCTTATTTTCAAATGTCTTCTTACTGTTTTATTTCTTTACTTACCTACACACACACACACACCTTCTCACTATTGGTTAGTCTGTAAGTAAGCATTTCACTGTAAGGTCTACCTACACCTGTTGTATATGGCGCACGAGACAAATAAACTTTCATTTGATTTATTCAGGGATGAAGTGGAGATTGAGCTGGGCCTGGCTTAAGCTGGATGCCACTATAGAAATGAATGGAACACCACACTTTTTCAATAAACGCACCAATTTGTAAGTCGCTCTGGATAAGAGCGTCTGCTAAATGACTTAAATGTAATGAATATGTCTATGTTAGGGGAACGTAGTGGGAGAAATACTTTCGATGCTACTCCAAAAGATATGATATGTGGCTCTGTTCACGCCAGGTGAACTGAGCAGGACCTAACGACTTGTGTGATTATTGCATTTCCATTTCCATGTGTTTCCCTTGCATTCAGTAGCATCTATGAATCACATGTCCAGACTATGCAAATGGAAGAACCAAGAACACGGATGGTTCCTGATGTTGTGGGATTCTCTCTGGTGTTTACAGAACAACCGAGGGGTATACTACGTACATAGCTAGATGTACCCAGGCTTTTCTGAAATGAACTAGCTTCAGATCTCTTCACATTCCAGCTCAGGCTTCATCCGTACTACAACGGTGGATATTGCTCATCTGCCTGCCACTAACTCTAGCAGGCTTGTAACTGCGCATGCATGTCTCGTTGCAGCCTGCAGCAGCCACACATGGCTAGTCGAACTCTTCATTGAGATGATCCTGAAAAATCAGTCAGTGGCACATGTTTTTTTCTGAAATCATTATGAAGTGATCTTGCAAATTCAGCAGGTAATGATGTGAAATAGGCTGTTAGAAGTGCCGTCTTTCTTTAATCACCTATCGTTAATGCCGTCTTCTGACATACTCAATCTCTCCCTATCCCAGTCTGCTGTCACCACTTGCTTCAAAATGCCCACCATTGCTCCTGTACCCAATAAAGCAAAGGTAACTGAACTAAATGACTATTGCCCCATAGCATTCACTTTTGTCATCATGAAGTGCTTACCTGACCCCTTAGACCCACTTCAATTTGCATACCTCCCCAACAGATCCACAGATGATGCGATCGCCATCGCACTGCACACTGCCCTATCCCATCTGGACAAGAGGAATACAGTGAGTGTAAGAATGCTGTTCATTGACTATGGCTCAGCCTTCAACACCATAGTGCCCTCCAAGCTCATCATTAAGCTTGGGGTCCTGGGCCTGAACCCCACCCTGTGCAACTGGGTCCTGGACTTCCTGACGGGCGGCCGCCAGGAGGTGAAGGTAGGACACAACACCTCCACTTCGCTGATCCTCAACACAGGGGCCCCACAAGGGTGCGTGCTCAGCCCTCTCCAGTACTCCCTGTTCACCCATAACTGCGTGGCCACACACGCCTCCAACTCAATCATCAAGTTTGCAGAGGACACAATAGTAGTAGGCTTGATTACCAACAATGACGAGACAGCCTACAGGGAGGAGGTGAGGGCCCTGGCGGAGTGGTGCCAGGAAAATAACCTCTCCCTCAACGTCAACAAAACAAAGGAGCTGATCGTGGACTTCAGGAAACAGCAGAGGGAGCATTCCCCTATCCATATCGACGGGACAGCAATGGAGAAGGTGAAAAGCTTCAAGTTCCTCGGCGTACACATCACTGACAATCTGAAATGGTCCACCCACACAGACAGTGTGGTGAAGAAGGCGCAACAGCGCCTGTTCAACCTCAGGAGGCTGAAGAAATTTGTCTTGGCCCCTAAGACCCTCACAAACTTTTACAGATACACAACTGAGAGCATACTGTCGGGCAGTATCACCACCGAATACGGCAACTGCACCGACCGCAACCGCAGGGTTCTCCAGAGGGTGGTGCGGTCTGCCTAGCGCATCACCGGGGGCACACTGCCTGCCCTCCAGGAAACCTTCAGCACCCGATGTCACAGGAAGCCCAAAAAGATCATCAAGGATATCAACAACCCGAGCTACGGCCTGTTAACCCCGCTACCATCCAGAAGGCGAGGTTAGTACGGGTGCATCAAAGCTTGGACCAAGAGACTGAAAAACAGCTTCTATCAGACTGTTAAATGGCCATCAGACTGTTAAATGGCAATCACAAGCCGGCTACCATCCGGTTATTCAACCCTGCACCTAAGAGGCTGCTGCCCTACATACATAGACATGGAATTACTGGCCACTTTAATAATGGAACACTAGTCACTTTAATAATGTTTACATACTGTTTTACTCATCTCATATGTATATACTGTATTCTATTCTATGGTATTTTAGTCAATGCCACTCCGACATTGCTCGTCCTAATATTTATATATTTCTTAATTCTATTTTTTGTAAACTTTTAGATGTGTGTGTATTGTTGTGAACTGTTAGATACTACTGCACTGTTGGAGCTAGGAACACAAGCATTTCGCTACACCCGCAATAACATCCGCTAAATATGTGTATGTGACCAATAACATTTGATTTGATGTGCTTTGGTGTGCATATCAACGCAAACAGCATCTTTTCCCCCACTTCTATCGATAAAATAATTGTACAACGTCATACAAAAGTTTTACTGCGTGTGAACTTTTAAATGCATCCTGTCCTTAATAAATATGTAATGTCATAGGTATTTTTATATAACTTTTTTGGGTTGTTGAATTTTACCCCGTTTTCTCCCCAATTGTTTAGTAGCTACTATCTTGTCTCATCGCTACAACTCCCGTACGGGCTCGGGAGAGACGAAGGTTGAAAGTCATGGGTTCTCCGATACACAACCCAACCAAGCCGCACTGCTTCTTAAAACAGCGCGCATCCAACCCGGAAGCCAGCCACACCAATGTGTCGGAGGAAACACTGTGCACCTGGCAACCTTGGTTGGCGTGCACTGCGCCCAGCCCGCCACAGGAGTCGCTGGTGCACGATGAGACAAGGACCCCTCCCTAACCTGGACGATGCTAGGCCAATTGTGCGTCGCCCCACGGACCTACCGGTCGCAGCCGGTTATGACAGAGCCTGGGCGCGAACCCAGAGTCTCTGATGGCACAGCTGGCGCTGCAGTACAGCGCCCTTAACCACTGCGCCACCCGGGAGGCCCCAATATAACTATGTTTGAACACAATTTTTTT
>NC_088421.1:21308927-21347552 GCF_034236695.1 Oncorhynchus nerka | reverse complement strand
CCCTCCTCCCTATCTCACCATCCCTCTCTCTCCCTCCCTCGCTCTGAACACATCATTTTGGGAGTCTATTTCAGGTAGACGTTGTGAGTGGGAGAGGTGACGGGAATTGACTCATTCAATTATCTAATTGAAGTAAAATGTTATGCTGGCAGTAAGCATGTCAGCGGGTGCAGAAACAGCGACAGTGCCTTGTCACAGACAGTACCCTGCCCGTTCCGCCCTCCTCCACAGGAGTAGAATGAGTCATCGCTCCACACCTGCCTAGTGGCGTGGGACACAGCGTGGCAGCATTTGGTTCGCCTTAAGACCAAAGGTCAACATCCATTTTGTTATTTTAAGTTCATGTGTATATTCATGGTAAATGGACTGCAAATGTGCTTTAAGGACAACCAAGTCCATATTAGCACAGCTTTACTCACAGAGAATAAAGCAATAGAAAGATAGGACAGCTGTCAAATAGTCTGTCTCATTTTTTCTCTGCATTGTGTAATCCATTTTGCTTTTAGAAAACCATTATCTTCACTGATGAAGGAGTGTAGGTCTTTTGAGTCAATACAAAACACTCTGAGGATGTATAGAATTCACAAATACATTTTCTTTAGGCTGACTTGCCTAGTTAAATAAAGGTTAAATAAAACAAATATACAATTATGGGGTTTGGATGAGTTATTTCAAGGCTCCAAATGTGTGTTGCTGACTTGTGTTTCCATGACAACAACATTTAAGATATACAGTATTTTCTACTTTGTGTGTCCTCTATTGTGTATTTGTAGAGACTGGTACAGTATGTGATCAATATATTCACCATAATAACATACTGACAAATCAAATGTTAGTTTTTATTCGATGTCTGGATAGGCAAGGCAATGCTATCAAAACATAGATAGTACATGTAATGACTTGCCATGCCATAGCTTGATTGTTATGTGGCAGGACAAGGTTCATTGTTTTTCGGCGAACAGATTGTCAATGGAAAATAATGGATACTATACGATTAGAAAGGTTAAAAAAATAATGTAAAACATCACAGCACAATTGAAAAATATATGGCACATGGAAACCAAACGAGGGTGGTCTATAGTGGGAAGGCTGGGTGTGGCTGAGGGTCACTGAGGGTTTGGATTAAAGAGCTTATGTTTGGTAATGTATTATTGTTATGTGACTGCTTTGTTTAAAAGTACCATGTATGTAAAATGTGTATGCAAAATGTGTATGCAAAATGTGTATGTAAAATGTGTATGCAAAATGTGTATGCAAAATGTGTATGTAAAATGTATATGTAAAATGTATTTATATGTAGAAGAAAAGTTGTAAAAAAAAACTAAGACTAACTAACTTTTCCTCCGAAAAGGGGGGGGGGGTGGTGGAGGGGTTAATGCATTAAAATATATATATATATAAACTCAGCAAAAAAAGAAACGTCCTTTTTTCAGGACCCTGTCTTTCAAAGATAATTTGGAAAAATCTAAATAACTTCACAGATCTTCATTGTAAAGGGTTTAAACACTGTTTCCCATGCTTGTTCAATGAACCATAAACAATGAACATGCACCTGTGGAACGGTCATTAAGACACTAACAGCTTACAGATGGTAGGCAATTAAGGTCACAGTTATGAAAACTTAGGACACTAAAGAGGCCTTTCTACTGACTCTGAAAAACACCAAAAGAAAGATGCCCAGGGTCCCTGCTCATCTGTGTGAATGTGACTTAGGCATGCTGCAAGGAGGTATGAGGACTGCAGATGTGGCCAGGGCAATAAATTGCAATGTCCGTACTGTGGGACGCCTAAGGCAGCGCTACAGGGAGACAGGACGGGCAGCTGCTCGTCCTCACAGTGGCAGACTACGTGTAACAACACCTGCACAGGATCGGTACATCCGAACATCACACCTGCGGGACAGTTACAGGAAAGCAACAACAACTGCCCAGTTACACCAGGAACGCACAATCCCTCCATCAGTGCTCAGACTGTCTGCAATAGGCTGAGAGAGGCTGGATGGAGGGCTTGCATGCCTGTTGTAAGGCAGGTCCTCACCAGACATCACCGGCAACAACGCCGCCTATGGGCACAAACCCACCGTCGCTGGACCAGACAGGACTGGCAAAAAGTGACGAGTCATGGTTTTGTCTCACCAGGGTTGATGGTCGGATTTGCGTTTATCGTTCGAAGGAATGAGTGTTACACTGAGGCCTGTACTCTGGAGCGGGATCGATTTTGAGGTGGAGTGTCCGTCATGGTCTTGGGCGGTGCGTCACAGCATCATTGGACTGAGCTTGTTGACATCGCAACCAATCTCAACGCTGTGCTTTACAGGGAAGACATCCTCCTCCCTCATGTGGTACCCTTCCTGCAGGCTCATCCTGACATGACCCTCCAGCATGACAATGCCACCAGCCATACTGCTCGTTTTGTGCGTGATTTCTTGCAAGACAGGAATGTCAGTGTTCTGCCATGGTCAGCGAAGAGTTCGGATCTCAATCCCATTGAGCACGTCTGGGACCTGTTGGATCGGAGGGTGAGGGCTAGGGCCATTCTCCCCAGAAATGTCCAGGAACTTGCAGGTGCCTTGGTGGAAGAGTGGGGTAATATCTCACAGCAAGAACTGGCAAATCTGGTGCAGTCTATGAGGAGGAGATGCACTGCAGTACTTAATGCAGCTGGTGGCCACACCAGATATTGGCTGTTACTTTTGATTTTGCCCCCCTTCGTTTAGGGACACATTATTCTATTTATGTTAGTCACATGTCTGTGGAACTTGTTCAGTTTATGTATCAGTTGTTGAATCTTATGTTCATACAAATATTTACAAATGTTAAGTTTGCTGAAAATAAACACAGTTGCTGAGTTTATATATAGTAATAATAATGTTGGTAGTGTTGTTTGTGGTTCTGTTTATGCATATCCGGAGAGCAAATAGAATGTGCCCATGTTAAGGTTAAGTGTTTTTCAGCGAACAGATTGCCAATGGAAAATAATGTTTGCAAGCAGTAGTTCTGTGCTCCGCCGGGGATCATCTTAAGTCAGTGATTTCCCCTTTACCTCAAGACGCTGGCTTTTGGAGTTAGCATTCGTTGCCGTGTAGATGGGAGAGAGGGGAAAGTGGTCCAGCGGGCGATCAGAAAGTCTGAAACTGGCCCTGAGAGAGTTCGACTGTCAGAGAAAAACCACAACACTAAGGAGGAGAAGTAGTAATAGCAGTCCCCTGCCGAGGGACTGAACACTGAGCTCCTTCTACAAGTCCCCCACCACATCCTGTTTGGGAACACAACAACAGAACAGAACTTTTACAATCTACTAGCTTTTCTCTAAGTGCACGATAGTGGTAAGGGTTATCCATTCTAATGCACTTGTGAATACACAGAGGGGGTAGGGGGATGTGGCGAACAATGAATTTGTTCCGATTGTGTCAATTATGTGTTGATTTGCCAGGAGATCTTTTAATGTTAATCTGTAGGTTGACTCCCTTTGATGTCGTGTCTAATTAACTCACCATGATAGAGTAGATGGGGTATGTTCCAGTGGTCACAGCCCCCAGACCTTTCATACTGTCTCTCTCTCTGCCATGCTGCCTCTACCGAATGGCACACAGTTCCCAAAGATGAAAGAGCGGCATGGTAAAGCTGTTATTAAAAAGAGAACGAAGGCGAGGCTCGCAGGGAGACTAGGGAGGGAGAGATCTGTGGAGGAGAGATCTGTGGAGGGAGAGGGAGGGAGAGTTCTCAACTCTCTCTAACGAAGAGAGAGTTGAGTCTCTGGTGTTAAATAATTTACTCCTCGGTGATCAGACCCCTATTTAATTAGCCCTTGTTCTCCTGATATAATCAGGCCCCCATCGCCTCCATCACCAGCTGAGGTGTTGGGCTGTGAATTAGGGGGGGGGGGTGCTTATATGTTCCGCTACTAAGGGGGGTGGGGGGGGGGTTCAGGTAGAGGACACAGGGACACACAGGGCCTGTTGGCTACACAACACTGAGGCTAACAGTAACAACACTAACAAAGCCTCAGTGACTGCCTACCACCTCTCATGTATCCACTTTACAGGTGTTAGCCTCCTTATTGCCCTCCCTCTAAACATGTTATACAAGCATGAGTGGATGTGAATGTACATAGATCAATGTTGCTGAGACAAGTTGTTATTGAATGGAGGACATCTGGCCATCTTGCTGGGTATCACTGTGTTGTCTGATCCCTGTTCTCCTGCACATGATAGTGGGGTGCTCACTGTCAGTGCAACCAAGCATTTTGTTGCACACCGAGACCCGACCAACACCACCCTGCTCTCAGAGAGCCCATTGCTGTGCTGCTGCAGCAAAAAATAAATGTCTGAAGTGGAAAATCACACCTGATGGCCTGCTAGAGTTGGCTTTCAAGCCCCATGATGGTAGTCTGGAAGTCTTTGTACAAATCAATTTTCGGGAAAATGGGTTTATGATTTTTTTTTAAAGAAAGGTCGGACAGAAATCCAGACGACCCACTGTCCTTCGGTAAAAGCTACAGGTTCAGTGGCGGTTGGTTGCGTTAAAGATGAGGGAGGACTATTTTTTTTTTATTACAGCAAATTGGATGACTGTCAGTCATATTCCACTTACCCAGCACAATGTAACATCAATAAGTTTAGGCTACTATATGATAATCACATTTTCCCTATACCCATCATGAGGTTACTACAACCTAGCCCATGAATGAAAGTTTACAACGTAGGTGCACAGGTTGAGAGAAATATGAGAAATTAAGGTAACAGACATTGACACATTCAATACCGCCTTGCACACTCTGGCCTGCATCTAGCTGATCTAAGGCGTAATCATTAGTTCAACAGTTGCAAATGAGAGTTTCTATTGGACAAATTCAGGTATGTTTATTACAGTTTTTTTCTGTTTGCTTCCCTTTAAGAAATGTTTTTCAACAGAATCGGTGGAATGAATACACCCCTGATCACATGCAGACATAGTTCATTTTCATAGCAGCCACATACAAACAGCAAGATCCCTTTGATCGTTGTATATACACTACCGTTACAAAATTTTGGGTCACTTAGAAATGTCCTTGTTTTTGAAAGAAAAGCTATTTTTTTGTCCATTAAAATAACATAAAATGGATCAGAAATACGGTGTAGACATTGTTAATGTTGTAAATGACTATTGTAGCTGGAAACGGGTGATTTGTAATGGAATATCTACATAGGCGTACAGGGGCCCTGTCACACCCTGATCAGTTTCACCTGTCCTTGTGATTGTCTCCACCCCCTCCAGGTGTCGCTTGTTTTCCCCAGTGTATTTATCCCTGTGTTTCCTGTCTTTCTGTGCCAGTTCGTCTTCCAAACTTGATTGGTGAGATTGTGATTCCTATTTCATTACTATGTCTCTTGGGAGGTAATTTGCCAATTAAGCAGACATCGTAAACATTCCATGTAATAGATATTTATGGAATATACATGTATGTCTGACTGATTTTGATCATTGAATGGATCATTTTGCATGTGATGATTCACACGATGAAAGAATGTTTAGAAGTTGTGACAATTTCACTGAGAATCAACTCATCAGTTTTGATCAGCAAGCCATGTGCATTTGTGCTTACTCTTTTGCAGACATGCCAAAACACGTGCAATTTGCTTAAATAAATAAGAAATTCAAATCTGGTGTGAACAAGAAACGAATTGTTCAGAGACTTGAACTTATTGTTTTGAAAATAAATCATTTGAGAATTGAGCCAAAGTGCTTGAGAAAAACGGTAACAAATGTACTCGGCTGGTGACGTCACCAGGCAGTCCAAACCTCCATCCCACCAAAACAGGCTGTAATTTCAGGCGGTCTTTTTAAACATCTCTTACACTAAAAGGGCATCATCATTTAAAAATGTCACAGTATTATTCCAACCTCATGGTATGGAAATATAGACTGAGTGTACAAAACATTAAGGACACCTGGTCTTTCCATGACATAGACTGACTAGGTGAATCCAGGTGAAAGCTATGATCTGTTATTGATGTCATTTGTTAAATCCACTTCAGTCAGTGTAGATGAAGGGGAGGAGACAGGTTAAAGATTTTTTTTTTTTTTTTACCCTTGAGACAGTTGAGACATGGATTGTGTATGTGTGCCATTCAGAGGGTGAATGGACAAGACAAAAGTTTTAAGTTACATTTTACTGGGTATGGTAGTAGGTTCCAGGTGCACTGGTTTGTGTTAAGAACTACATCGCTGCTGGTTTTTTCACGCTCAACAGTTTCCTGTGTGTATCAAGAATGGTCCACCACCCAAAGGACATCCTCCCACAACTGTGGGAAGTAATGGCGTCAACATGGGCCAGCATCCCTGTGGAACCCTTTCGACATCTTGTAGAGTCCATGCCAGGATGAATTGAGGCTGTTCTGAAGGAAAGGGGGAGGTGGTGCAACTCAATGTTTGGAAGGTATTCCTAATGTTTGGTATACTCAATACATATAAAGTACAGGAAAATCACATTTTTGACTGCACTGGGCCTTTAAGCTGGAGTCGTGTGCTGCTGGTTCTGTGAGGAGGCCCAGGTTTGATAAGAGGAGAAAATAAGAGAAAAGTGTGATGTGTCCTGCTGAGGTAATTTGCCTTGGGCCTTAAAGTGCTTACTTATACTGCAGGGTGACTTATACACAAGAGCTGACATGGGAGACACAGAGAAGATGGAGAGAACAGTGTGAGAAACTGGTCCAGTCACAATGGAGATTGGTGGCTTTAGCAGAGAGCGGGAGAGAGAGAGGGAGTGAGACTGAGACATCAGGTAGGAGTAGGGGGTAGATTAGTGTTAACAGCCTACTGGTGTTAAAACAGCTGTTCTACTGTGGCGCTATCCATCATAGCACCTTTTGCACACACACACACGCATGCACACGCACACACACATCCACGCTCAAGTGCTTGCACAGGGACAGACCGAAGCGTGCACACACACACACCTTTTCAAACCTACACAGACATACACACTCACACACCAGGGCCTGTAACCATCACACTCTCCTCTCCAACCTCCCCTGGTTAAACTTAGGCCAATTTTTATAGGAATGCTGCTGTAGTGAAGTGTACAGTAAGCACCTGTGACATCTTTGCCGGTGCCAAGAGCCCACACATCAGCCAGAGTTGACAGCATGGCTGCCACATGCCTGAGGGCCCCGCAAATTTCCCCTCCATAATTGCATCCCATGTCAACCTGTGACATGTCAGCCTCAACCAACGCTGGAGCGCACTAATCACCGGCCAGTCCTCCTCTCCTCCACCTCCTCTACCTTGTTGCTTTTCTCTCTCTCTCTCTCTCTCTCTCTCTCTCTCTCTCTCTCTCTCTCACCACCTCTCTTTTTCCATTCTCTCACTCACTCCCTCTCTTTTCTCTGTCTCCTACTTTAGCAGACATTACGTCTGTATTACCTCCAGCCATCAATGTGAGTCACCAATGAAGGCAGAGCTTTCTCATTAGGGCCCTTCTTTACGTTCCTGTTAATATAGCTGTTTGTCATTTATTTTACCTGTCATTCCCACTGGCAGTTACTGTCAGTGTTGTATGCTTTGATCATTTGACTCATTTTCAGTTATTTACAAATCAAATTATTAAAAGAGGCAGCGACTGAAAATAATAACTGTCAATCTGGTCTCCCAGGACAACTGGCTGATGATTCATATTCTACCGGATGGTTCGTTGGAAATTTGGGTTAGATTTGGAAAGATAGCGGCTGTAGAGCAATGTCATTGTTCGTCACCGTACACCTGTGGTGATGGTAGAGTGTCTGTGTGTCACTCTAGTATGTGTGTGTTGGCTTATGTGTGTGTGTGTGTTGGCTTATGTTGTTTATATCGATATATTTGACTCCAATCTTTTCTGTGATTCTGTGTGTCTGTGATTCTGTGCCTGTGCCTTTCTGCGTCTGTGGTTCTGATTGTGATTCAATGTGTGTCTCGTTGCATCTGTGATTCAATGATTCAGCCTGTGTCTCTGTGCGTCTGTGATTCAGTGATTCAATGTGTGTCTCTGTGCGCCTGTGATTCAGTGATTCAGTGTGTGTCTGGCGTACAGTATGTTAATCAGTTATTCAGTGTGTGTCTCTGTGCGTCTGTGATTCAGTGTGTGTGTCCTGTGTGACATGGTTACAGTGCCTCCTGTCTTCCTCAGATTGAGGTGAGAGCAGCCAGGTGGGTCTGGGCATGTCTGGTGCCACGGTAACTGGATGTGATAGCTGGCCTCTGGGGATGTCTGCCTTAGAAGTGCTAAACGAGCCAAGCAGAGCAATCACTGTGGGTGTGTGTATCCGTGTGTCTGTGTTTGTGCGTCGGTCTGCAATACTGTGTCTGTCTGCGTGTGTTTGTTGCATTTATCCCAGGACTAAATATACCCTAGAGGCTATGATAAGATAAAACCTCTATAAAGTATTAAATGTTGCCAGGTAACAAGGCTTTGTAGCGACAGATAAACACGAGGCCACTACCTGGCTCCAGGAGGATGATGCTAAGCGTAGCAGACATTCCCCATTTGGTGGTGCTGTCGGGTCAGCTGCCCAAAGGGCTCCAGTCACAGGGCTGGTGACAAGACACACCGGGTTTGGGTGTGTTGAGGGTAAACTCCCCCCTCACTCCCCCCTCCTCCCTCACCACCCTCACCCCTTATCTCAATGTGATTCTTAGCCTGGAGTGCCCCCCCCCCCACACAGATTGGAATTGAGTTAATTAAATGAAGGAGGGAAACATTGCCGAGGGTTCTCCCGCGAGAACATATGCATATAAAACAAAGCAAATCACTGTGTGTATGCGTATGTGTGTGTGCACATTTATTTATGAGTGTGTGTGTGTATACATTATGTGTGGGTACAGTGAGTTGTTGCCGCGGACCAGCAGAGGCCTCGGTGGTGGTGGTGAGACAGTAGAGACCAGGCAGGTTGGATGATGGTGACGGGGGGCCGAGAGGAGAGCCCACCCCGCCCCGCACTGCACCGGCCGAGGTGAATGCCAAGGAGTCTCAGAGCCACTCCATCAAGCAGGACCCCCCCGGGGGAGCGCCAAGCCAATGAATTACACATTAGATCATTGTTACAGGATCATAACAGTGATCTAATTGCCAATTTCTCTTTTTAATTGAATTTGGTGGAGTGAAGAGGACAGAGAATAGGATTCCAGGGACTTTGTGGGACGACGGAAGGAGCAGATTGGTGCTGGTGTGCCGGTCCCCATAGTTAATGAGGAAAAAAAGACTGAGCGTGACATTCATCGTCAAACTAAGTGTTACGGCGGAAAATGTCAAAACCAATATTCTTCCTAATGCTTCTTGTCCTGCTCGTATGAGACATAGATGATTCCTTTGTGACATAGATGATTCCTTTGAGACATAGATAGATGATTCCTTTGAGACATTGATGATTCCTTTGAGACATTGATGATTCCTTTGAGACATTGATGATTCCTTTGAGACATAGATGATTCCGCTGAGACATAGATGATTCCTTTGAGACATTGATGATTCCTTTGAGACATTGATGATTCCTTTGAGACATAGATGATTCCTTTGAGACATAGATGATTCCTTTGAGACATTGATGATTCCATTGAGACATTGATGATTCCTTTGAGACATTGATGATTCCTTTGAGACATTGATGATTCCTTTGAGACATAGATGATTCCTTTGAGACATAGATGAGTCCGTTGAGACATAGATGATTCCTTTGAGACATAGATGAGTCCGTTGAGACATAGATGATTCCTTTGAGACATTGATGATTCCATTGAGACATAGATGATTCCTTTGAGACATTGATGATTCCATTGAGACATAGGAGATTCCTTTGAGACATAGATGAGTCCGTTGAGACATAGATGATTCCATTGAGAGACGTAGATGATTCCGTTGAGAGACGTAGATGATTCCGTTGAAACGTAGATGATTCCGTTGAGACATAGATGATTCCATTGAAACATAGATGATTCCATTGAAACATAGATGATTCCATTGAGCACAATCTGGAGGAATAATGAATCTACAGCATGATAACATGTGTTGTCATTGTCAGGACGTCATTAAATCAGTTTTACAACCAAACACAAACCCTGAATCCTTCCACTCACATGACTGCCCTCAATTCTCCATTTAAAATGTTGATGATCAATCTTAACGGAGTACCCCTTGGCCAGGTCAGTGCTACAGGCACACTGCCTCCTCTCACAGACGCTGCCGCCCTGTCTATCCTACAGGCTTGGGATCAGTTTCAGTGTTGGCCCCCAGTGCTAATGGCCTTAATGGAACCTGTGGGGTGCTGTTCTGTGACTTGGGATGTGATAATTGCCATTTGCCTCAGTCTGTGTCCGTGGCCCCGCCACCCCCAGCGCTGCACAGCCAACCTGATTCTAACTGAGCTTGCCATTGTTTTCTGATTACTGGCCAGTTAAATAAGATGAGATAAGTTAGAACCACATCTCTCCCCGAGTCGAGCTTGAGATCTGACAACTCCCAAACATCTGCCAGCCGCGGCTATGGTAATTGAGATGGGGTTGGGGGAGAAGTGATTTGTGTGCTTGTGTGAATATTCTCTGTGTGCGTGTGGGTATGTGTGTGTGTGTGTGCGTGTGTGCGTGTGTGTGTTTTGGAGCTGAGGGTGGTGTGGAGGGGATACCTACCTCTCTTTCTCTCTTTCTCTCTGTTGTTGTTCAGTACCTGTCATTGATGAGAAGCCAAGGAGAAGCTTCAGCTTGAAGCTGTCATCGGCCCTCTGTATCTGTCTGCCTCCCTTTATCACTTCCCCCCTCCTTTCTCCACCTCTTCTTATTTATCTCCCTCCCTCCCTGACTGTGATGTGGATGCAGCGTGTGAGCAGCAGCCAGTGAGCGTGCCTACGTTAGCAGTGTGTGCTGTTGGAATCCATGCAGCGGCTGACTGTACTGCCTCTTAAATAGGAGCAAACAGACTCATCGCTTGTGACTCTGACACCACTGAGACCAACGCTCCCTCTCCCGGACTGACGGGCCAATCGCAGGACACCCCTCACTCTCTCAGTCTCTCTCTCTCTCTCTCTCTCTCTCTCTGATTCTCTCTCTCACATTCATTCCTTTGCTCTCTATCTCTCTCTCTGTCTGTAGCTAAGTCTCTCTACCACACCTCGTCCAGAGCAGAGGAACAGAAAGCCCCCTGCCCAGCCAAGGGATAGCCAGACCGCTGAGAGGATGAAACTCTGACAAGCCGACAGACCGCAGGGAAACGAGCACAACTGTGAGTACAACAGTCCTTTCACCTCTCAGTCACAGGGACTTAACGCTGACACACACACGCATGTGTGCAGAGCATGCTCACACACACACAAACACATACATAGCTACCTAACTTGATCCTCTTATGTGCTGTGTCTTTGTCTCTCACACGCAGACTATTTTAGTAAGGGAAGTATAGGAGTGTGTGTATGTGGAATTGAGTGTTAGTATGTAACTTATATGTATTTGTATAGCATACATTTTACTGTATCACTGTATACAATATTGATACTTGCACTCTTTATACTATCTACACTATTCTCTGACTCACTGTCATACATGTGATGATACATATGGAACAGGATTATTTTAGCTCGGATGATTCCAGCTATAGGGGTGAGAGTATTTTGACAGATATTTAGTCATGTTAGAAACTGAGGTCAGACACTGTGTTCAATGTCTCTCTAATGCTTTGGGGATTTCTCTGCTCTAGCTGTCTCCTTCTATTGGCAATAAAGGCATGGTGAAAAACATATCAGGGTAGCATACCCCTTTTATCTCATATCTTAAACGTTTAAGCTGGTATAAGCCAATAGATGCCTAGGGGTGAAAAAAGGGGCGTTCATTCATTCAACCGCTAAAGAATCCCAAGCAATTCCACTGCTTATTGTTTAGTGCTCAGCTAGGGGATGTCTGGGCTGGGTGCAGATCTGTACTGATGTCACACACATTTTTTTGATTATGCTTCTGGTTCATTTCTGGCTGAGGCGATTTCCTATTTCCTTCTCCCATTTGGAGCAGGGTGAGTATAATGTGATAGCGGCTGACACGCGGGGTAATGCCGTTCGGAGGACACAGATTGCATTTCCCCTGGAGAATACTCCCGCTGTATTAAAGACACAACAAGGCTGCTCTGCACTTGTCATCAGCTCCAGTGGTAATGCAGGCGGGGGAGAGCCAGGCGTGGTGTCTACAGCCCTACTCTCCTTTAAACACATCCAATTGGCCCTAATGCCACAGTCTGACTCACAGCAGCATGCTTGGGATGGGGAATGCCTTACAGTTTACATCACATGTGTTATGGTGTTATGCCCGGGCTTTTCTACTCCAGCTTTAACACAAAAGGAACAAGAACTGGAATTCCCATGGAAAGTTTATGTACCATAGGCCCATGCATGTATTCTCTGTCCAAAATGTGTTTAGGTTGGACTACAGTATCCTGTTACAGGAGGCTAGTAAATCTATGTTTAATGGTCCTCTTGTAATGTCTTGAATGTAAACTAACTCATGTAGAATAGGTGTGTTGTAATTGTCACACATGACCAGGTTAGGTCTTCCATTTTTTTGGGGGGGAATCTACATTTAAACATAGACTCAAAACGGTTTACATTTCACATGGCATAGAAAGTGTCAACTAATCCCAGAAGTGTCAACTAATCCCAGAATCATTAGACTGTGAGAGAGCACTTAGACGTCATGCACATGTTTGGCATGTGATGAACACTCCCAGAAAGAATGCATACAGGGAAAGAATTGAGAGATCAGAGATCGATGGCTCCAAGGAGAGAGGGAGAGATAGAGAGATAGAGAGAGAGGGAGAGAGAGAGAGAGAGAGAGAGAGAGAGATAGAGAGAGAGAGAGAGACTCACTTCCCTTTTCAGCATGTCCTCAAAAAAGGCCTGAACCCAGTGTTTTTGGTCAACTTCACAGAAGCATCCTCTTTTAGAAACAACAACAACAACAACATCTCTTCCTCAGTGTGTGCTTTGTTCTTTGCCCCACTTTACCTCCCACTTATGTGACAAGGAGGGCGTAGGATCAATACCTATCAAAGGCCCTGTCGTCTGAGGGGCCTACATAACACAGCCACCAGAGCTCTGTCTCTGAAAACCCAAAGGAAGTTATCTGAGACATCCTCAGAGGTACAGTATGATATTCAGAACACCAAGGGAAGGCCCCAAAAAAAACTCCAGACAAGAGAGTCATTTAAGCTTTCTCAATTAATATAACTTTCATTTTGGAATTTGCCTGCAGCTTTCATGCACAATTCATAATTTATTTTACTGAAAAGTTGGTCATGTTCCTGGTAACACTAAGGCATTTTTCCCATTTCTTTTCTCCCTCATTATTTTCTTAGAGGAAGATGTTTATGGAAAGCAAATTGCCTTATGTGCTGGAAAACATTTAGTTGCATACATCTACATTCTTATAAGCAGACAGACTATCAAAAAGAAAGCTATTATGTATTCCTTCTTCAGCCTTGGGACATCATTTTCATAACTTGAGCTGTTATTAAAGCGCTTTGGAAGGCTGGTTCAAGGAAAAAGCCAATTGTTAAGTGAATGCCATTCTCTGTGTATTATTTATGTGTTCTAGCAGCATCTTCCATTTAAGCAATAAGGCACGAGGGGGTGTGGTATATGGCCAATATACCATGGCTACGGGCTGTTCTTAGGCACGACGCATCGCCTGGACACAGCCCTTAGCCGTGGTATATTGGCCATATACCACAAACCCCAGAGTTGTCTTATTGCTATTATAAACTGGTTACCAACGTAATTAGAGCAGTTTTGTCATACCCGTGGTATACGGACTGATATAGCACGGCTGTCAGCCAATCAGCATTCAGGGCTCGAACCACCCAGTTTAAAGTAGTGATTTAGATCACTGGTAACCGGTACCAATCATATTGGGTAGGGCTGTGGTAGTCTTTTCACTCTCTCTAGGCTTAATTACACTTTATGCATGAGAAGCGTTGGTTGGGGGACTGTTTTAGACCACGGCAAAGTCAAACTAGATATGTTGGCCTCAAATCATTGGCTAGAAGTATTCAACCATGGCTGGATGTAAGGGAAAGTATATTCACGGGGTACATCAATGTTGCATTCTTGACTCGTTTAAACATTCAGATGTGCTGATTAAATTATTACTCACTCAAGGGTTCTGCTCTGCTCCTTGAGCTTTCTGGCTGTTTTTCCATTTATTTTCTGAATTCTCAAGCAGACCTTTGGGTATTGGGTATCAGCAATTACAAAACTTTTAATAAGCAGGCAACGGTATCTCCACATATGCCATCTTCTTACGGTATAAGTATAAGCTGCTGGGGATTGCTGTTAGGCCTACATGTTTTGCAAATATGTGCTAGCTTGATTTAGTTAATTTACCACTCGGTTTTCTCTCTCTGAGAATCATTGTAAGGTTGGTTCACTAGAGTTACTTTTAGGTTCCATAATAAATATTTGAAGGTTATGTTTGACATTTTGGTTAAGATGGTATATTAGTCTCGCCCAGACAAGATGTATGGTTTACACACTCTCTGCAACAAAGCAATATGGTAAACAGAAACCGAAGGAAATTGTTATTTTCCACTGCCATAAGACAACAAAAACAGAATTGAGTTGTTTCCTTAACCGAGCTTTGAAAGGTAGTTTCTCTGCAGACCTCTGTGAAAAATATGCTAATTATAGGGCAGGGAGCCACTGAGGAAATGAAAAGCATTACCATACAACTTCATTTGCAACATTTTGGAGGTCGCTTATCAGTAGGGAACAGAATTAGTTCTATCTCGCAGAACAACTTCAATGTAGGCAGGAACATGCCCCAAAGTCTTCCCGGGCTCTGTCGTAAACATGCTCTATGACTACATTGTTTATTTAGTCCATTTCATTAGAAAGTTTAACGGGCCCGACGTGGGGTTTCGTGGGCCCAGCCACCCGGTGTACATTTAATCAGCCTGTCCCCCAGCGTTAACCTTCATACCTCGCCTTCCTCTTTCATTGTCAGTCTCTCCAGGGTCACACAAAGTAGCATCAAATATTTATGATATTAATAACTGCCTTTAGGAAGAACCCCTAAATACATATTCTCTGTGATAGAGCAGTCCATTCCAGTTAATAAAGTGGTGAAGGAGAAATAAGAGGGTGATCCTCAGGTGAGAGCGGGCAGATACGCATCGCCACAAAACAGACCCAACAACAGAGGGAGATACCACAACAGAAACAACAGAGGGAGATACCACAACAGAAACAACAGAGGGAGATACCACAACAGAAACAACAGAGGGAGATACCACAACAGAAACAACAGAGGGAGATACCACAACAGAAACAACAGAGGGAGATACCACAACAGAAACAACAGAGGGAGATACCACAACAGAAACAACAGAGGGAGATACCACAACAGAAACAACAGAGGGAGATACCACAACAGAAACAACAGAGGGAGATACCACAACAGAAACAACAGAGGGAGATACCACAACAGAAACAACAGAGGGAGATACCACAACAGAAACAACAGAGGGAGATACCACAACAGAAACAACAGAGGGAGATACCACAACAGAAACAACAGAGGGAGATACCACAACAGAAACAACAGAGGGAGATGAAACAACAGAGGGAGATACCACAACAGAAACAACATAGGGAGATACCACAACAGAAACAACAGAGGGAGATACCACAACAGAAACAACAGAGGGAGATACCACAACAGAAACAACAGAGGGAGATGAAACAACAGAAACAACAGAGGGAGATACCACAACAGAAACAACAGAGGGAGACGAAACAACAGAGGGAGATACCACAACAGAAACAACAGAGGGAGATGAAACAACAGAGGGAGATAACACAACAGAAACAACAGAGGGAGATACCACAACAGAAACAACAGAGGGAGATGAAACAACAGAGGGAGATACCACAACAGAAACAACAGAGGGAGACGAAACAACAGAGGGAGATACCACAACAGAAACAACAGAGGGAGATGAAACAACAGAGGGAGATACCACAACAGAAACAACAGAGGGAGATACCACAACAGAAACAACAGAGGGAGATACCACAACAGAAAAAACAGAGGGAGATACCACAACAGAAACAACAGAGGGAGATGAAACAACAGAGGGAGATGAAACAACAGAGGGAGATGAAACAACAGAGGGAGATGAAACAACAGAGGGAGATACCACAACAGAGGGAGATACCACAACAGAAACAACAGAGGGAGATGAAACAACAGAGGGAGATACCACAACAGAAACAACAGAGGGAGATGAAACAACAGAGGGAGATACCACAACAGAAACAACAGAGGGAGATACCACAACAGAAACAACAGAGGGAGACGAAACAACAGAGGGAGATACCACAACAGAGGGAGATACCACAACAGAAACAACAGAGGAAGATGAAGATTGGAAAGCAGCTGCGGTCATCCCCCTCTTCAAAGGGGGGACACTCTTGACCCAAACTGCTACAGACCTATATCTATCCTACCATGCCTTTCTAAGGTCTTCGAAAGCCAAGTCAACAAACAGATTACCGACCATTTCGAATCTCACCATACCTTCTCTGCTATGCAATCTGGTTTCAGAGCTGGTCATGGGTGCACCTCAGCCACGCTCAAGGTCCTAAACGATATCTTAACCGCCATCGATAAGAAACATTACTGTGCAGCCGTATTCATTGGGAGATTGGGAGAACAACAGAGGGAGATTTACATTTACATTTACATTTAAGTCATTTAGCAGACGCTCTTATCCAGAGCGACTTACAAATTGGTGCATTCACCTTATGACCTCCAGTGGAACAGTAGTGCATCTAAATCTTTTCAGGGGGAGGGGGGGGTGAGAGGGATTACTTTATCCTATCCTAGGTATTCCTTAAAGAGGTGGGGTTTCAGGTGTCTCCGGAAGGTGGTGATTGACTCCGCTGTCCTGGCGTCGTGAGGGAGTTTGTTCCACCATTGGGGGGCCAGAGCAGCGAACAGTTTTGACTGGGCTGAGCGGGAACTGTACTTCCTCAGTGGTAGGGAGGCGAGCAGGCCAGAGGTGGATGAACGCAGTGCCCTTGTTTGGGTGTAGGGCCTGATCAGAGCCTGGAGGTACTGAGGTGCCGTTCCCCTCACAGCTCCGTAGGCAAGCACCATGGTCTTGTAGCGGATGCGAGCTTCAACTGGAAGCCAGTGGAGGGAGCGGAGGAGCGGGGTGACGTGAGAGAACTTGGGAAGGTTGAACACCAGACGGGCTGCGGCGTTCTGGATGAGTTGTAGGGGTTTAATGGCACAGGCAGGGAGCCCAGCCAACAGCGAGTTGCAGTAATCCAGACGGGAGATGACAAGTGCCTGGATTAGGACCTGCGCCGCTTCCTGTGTGAGGCAGGGTCGTACTCTGCGGATGTTGTAGAGCATGAACCTACAGGAACGGGCCACCGCCTTGATGTTAGTTGAGAACGACAGGGTGTTGTCCAGGATCACGCCAAGGTTCTTAGCGCTCTGGGAGGAGGACACAATGGAGTTGTCAACCGTGATGGCGAGATCATGGAACGGGCAGTCCTTCCCGGGAGGAAGAGCAGCTCCGTCTTGCCGAGGTTCAGCTTGAGGTGGTGATCCGTCATCCACACGGATATGTCTGCCAGACATGCAGAGATGCGATTCGCCACCTGGTCATCAGAAGGGGGAAAGGAGAAGATTAATTGTGTGTCGTCTGCATAGCAATGATAGGAGAGACCATGTGAGGTTATGACAGAGCCAAGTGACTTGGTGTATAGCGAGAATAGGAGAGGGCCTAGAACAGAGCCCTGGGGGACACCAGTGGTGAGAGCACGTGGTGTGGAGACGGATTCTCGCCACGCCACCTGGTAGGAGCGACCTGTCAGGTAGGACGCAATCCAAGCGTGGGCCGCGCCGGAGATGCCCAACTCGGAGAGGGTGGAGAGGAGGATCTGATGGTTCACAGTATCGAAGGCAGCCGATAGGTCTAGAAGGATGAGAGCAGAGGAGAGAGAGTTAGCTTTAGCAGTGCGGAGCGCCTCCGTGATACAGAGAAGAGCAGTCTCAGTTGAATGACTAGTCTTGAAACCTGACTGATTTGGATCAAGAAGGTCATTCTGAGAGAGATAGCGGGAGAGCTGGCCAAGGACGGCACGTTCAAGAGTTTTGGAGAGAAAAGAAAGAAGGGATACTGGTCTGTAGTTGTTGACATCGGAGGGATCGAGTGTAGGTTTTTTCAGAAGGGGTGCAACTCTCGCTCTCTTGAAGACGGAAGGGACGTAGCCAGCGGTCAGGGATGAGTTGATGAGCGAGGTGAGGTAAGGGAGGAGGTCTCCGGAAATGGTCTGGAGAAGAGAGGAGGGGATAGGGTCAAGCGGGCAGGTTGTAGGGCGGCCGGCCGTCACAAGACGCGAGATTTCATCTGGAGAGAGAGGGGAGAAAGAGGTCAGAGCACAGGGTAGGGCAGTGTGAGCAGAACCAGCGGTGTCGTTTGACTTAGCAAACGAGGATCGGATGTCGTCGACCTTCTTTTCAAAATGGTTGACGAAGTCATCTGCAGAGAGGGAGGAGGGGAGGAGGGGGAGGAGGATTCAGGAGGGAGGAGAAGGTTGCAAAGAGCTTCCTAGGGTTAGAGGCAGATGCTTGGAATTTAGAGTGGTAGAAAGTGGCTTTAGCAGCAGAGAGAGAAGAGGAGAATGTAGAGAGGAGGGAGTGAAAGGATGTCAGGTCCGCAGGGAGGCGAGTTTTCCTCCATTTCCGCTCGGCTGCCCGGAGCCCTGTTCTGTGAGCTCGCAATGAGTCGTCGAGCCACGGAGCGGGAGGGGAGGACCGAGCCGGCCTGGAGGATAGGGGACATAGAGAGTCAAAGGATGCAGAAAGGGAGGAGAGGAGGGTTGAGGAGGCAGAATCAGGAGATAGGTTGGAGAAGGTTTGAGCAGAGGGAAGAGATGATAGGATGGAAGAGGAGAGAGTAGCGGGGGAGAGAGAGCGAAGGTTGGGACGGCGCGATACCATCCGAGTAGGGGCAGTGTGGGAAGTGTTGGATGAGAGCGAGAGGAAAAGGATACAAGGTAGTGGTCGGAGACTTGGAGGGGAGTTGCAACGAGGTTAGTGGAAGAACAGCATCTAGTAAAGATGAGGTCGAGCGTATTTCCTGCCTTGTGAGTAGGGGGAAGGTGAGAGGGTGAGGTCAAAAGAGGAGAGGAGTGGAAAGAAGGAGGCAGAGAGGAATGAGTCAAAGGTAGGCGTGGGGAGGTTAAAGTCGCCCAGAACTGTGAGAGGTGAGCCGTCCTCAGGAAAGGAGCTTATCAAGGCATCAAGCTCATTGATGAACTCTCCGAGGGAACCTGGAGGGCGATAAATGATAAGGATGTTAAGCTTGAAAGGGCTGGTAACTGTGACAGCATGGAATTCAAAGGAGGCGATAGACAGATGGGTAAGGGGAGAAAGAGAGAATGACCACTTGGGAGAGATGAGGATCCCGGTGCCACCACCCCGCTGACCAGAAGCTCTCGGGGTGTGCGAGAACACGTGGGCAGACGAAGAGAGAGCAGTAGGAGTAGCAGTGTTGTCTGTGGTGATCCATGTTTCCGTCAGTGCCAAGAAGTCGAGGGACTGGAGGGAGACATAGGCGGAGATGAACTCTGCCTTGTTGGCCGCAGATCGGCAGTTCCAGAGGCTACCGGAGACCTGGAACTCCACGTGGGTCGTGCGCGCTGGGACCACCAGATTAGGGTGGCCGCGGCCACGCGGTGTGGAGCGTTTGTATGGTCTGTGCAGAGAGGAGAGAACAGGGATAGACAGACACATAGTTGACAGGCTACACAAGAGGCTACGCTAATGCAAAGGAGATTGGAATGACAAGTGGACTACACGTCACGAGTGTTCAGAGAGTTAAGCTTACGTAGCAATAATCTTATGGACTAAAATGATTAAAATGATACAGTACTGCTGAAGTAGGCTAGCTGGCAGAGGCTGCGTTGTTGACTAAGTAGGCTAGTTGGCATTGGCTGCGTTGTTGACACTACACTAATCAAGTCGTTCCGTTGAGTGTAATAGTTTCTACTGTGCTGCTATTCGGGGCTAGCTGGCTAGCTAGCAGTGTTGATTACGTTACGTTGCGTTAAAAGAACGACAATAGCTGGCTAACTAACCTAGGAAATCGCTCTAGACTACACAATTATCTTTGATACAAAGACGGCTGTGTAGCTAGCTATGTAGCTAGCTACGATCAAACAAATCAAGCCGTTGTACTGTAATGAAATGAAATGAAAAATGTGATACTACCTGTGGAGCGAAGCGAAATGCGACCGGATTGTTGAGTGCAGAGATTAAACAACAGAGGGAGATACCACAACAGAAACAACAGAGGGAGATACCACAACAGAAACAACAGAGGGAGATACCACAACAGAAACAACAGAGGGAGATGAAACAACAGAGGGAGATACTACAACAGAAACAACAGAGGGAGATGAAACAACAGAAACAACAGAGGGAGATGAAACAACAGAGGGAGATGAAACAACAGAGGGAGATACCACAACAGAAACAACAGAGGGAGATGAAACAACAGAGTGAGATACCACAACAGAAACAACAGAGGGAGATGAAACAACAGAGGGAGATACCACAACAGAAACAACAGAGGGAGATGAAACAACAGAGGGAGATACCACAACAGAAACAACAGAGGGAGACGAAACAACAGAGGGAGATACTACAACAGAAACAACAGAGGGAGATACCACAACAGAAACAACAGAGGGAGACGAAACAACAGAGGGAGATACCACAACAGAAACAACAGAGGGAGACGAAACAACAGAGGGAGATACTACAACAGAAACAACAGAGGGAGATACCACAACAGAAACAACAGAGGGAGACGAAACAACAGAGGGAGATACCACAACAGAAACAACAGAGGGAGATGAAACAACAGAGGGAGAGACCACAACAGAAACAACAGAGGGAGATACCACAACAGAAACAACAGAGGGAGATGAAACAACAGAGGGAGATACCACAACAGAAACAACAGAGGGAGATGAAACAACAGAGGGAGATACCACAACAGAAACAACAAACAGAGGGAGAGACCACAACAGAAACAACAGAGGGAGATGAAACAACAGAGGGAGATACCACAACAGAAACAACAGAGGGAGATGAAACAACAGAGGGAGATACCACAACAGAAACAACAAACAGAGGGAGAGACCACAACAGAAACAACAGAGGGAGATGAAACAACAGAGGGAGATACCACAACAGAAACAACAGAGGGAGATGAAACAACAGAGGGAGATACCACAACAGAAACAACAGAGGGAGAGACCACAACAGAAACAACAGAGGGAGATGAAACAACAGAGGGAGATACCACAACAGAAACAACAGAGGGAGATGAAACAACAGAGGGAGATACCACAACAGAAACAAAAGGAACCAAAGCGCTTTTCTGTTATCTTATTGTAGACTGAGGGAAAAAATGTTTTTACCAGCAGGTCGTTTTGATGATGGATTTGTGTGTGTGTGTGTGTGTGTTGTGTGTGTGTGTGTGTGTGTGGGGGGGGGGGATTGGGATGGCTTGAGAATCTCCGGTCCCTAGGGGGTCTTCTACATTGACAAACGACGAACATACACACACACGTGCATGCATGTGCACACACCCACACACACACACACACACACGAGTAACAAAAACATCTGTTTAGCATTGGAGCCGATTGAGGCAGGGCACAACATCAATTATGTGTTTTTCAGCTGAGGTCTGGTGCCAGCGTTTTTTTTTTTTGGAGAGTGGCGAGCACGCGGCCTAATGAGGAAAGAGCTAGCCTCACTACAGAGTGACCATGCGCCACGATCAACCTGGTGGCTGTGTGTGTGTGTGTGTGTGTGTGTGAGACTGTGTGAGACTGTGTGAGACTGTGTGAGACTGTTTGAGACTGTGTGAGACTGTGGTGTTCCTCCAGGCTGCGGCTGGAAGGTATAGAGATAGTGAATATGACAGGGAAGAGGGTGTTGGAGAGCAGGGGGATCACTGAACTCATATTAGTCTGGAGTCAGAGTTGAGACACCCAGTGAAAGGTCCTTTACGTAATCAATGTTTAACTGTGTTCTATTGTGATGATTAATATTAGTTTATTGGTCTGCGCCCCTTTGGCTTTGCACTGGGGAAGCAGCTTGCCCGGCTTGAATAGGTCACTACATTAGCCAATCAATATGCAGTGGTGTAGTGCTATTTCTTTAGGTGAGGGAGCTCAAAATGTAAATGATGTCATCATTTCCTTACCGACAGATGTAGCCTATAGAATACATCATTCTAGATAATATAATTCTACACTAAAAAAATATAGAAGCAACATTCAATTTCAAATATTTAACTGAATTGTAGTTCATATAAGGAAATCAGCCAATTGAAATATGTTCATTAGGCCCTAATCTATGGATTTTGGCCCACCCACCCATTGGGGAGCCTGGCCAAGCCAATCAGAAATACAGTGCCTTGCGAAAGTATTCGGCCCCCTTGAACTTTGCGACCTTTTGCCACATTTCAGGCTTCAAACATAAAGATATAAAACTGTATTTTTTTGTGAAGAATCAACAACAAGTGGGACACAATCATGAAGTGGAACGACATTTATTGGATATTTCAAAACTTTTTTAACAAATCAAAAACTGAAAAATTGGGCGTGCAAAATTATTCAGCCCCCTTAAGTTAATACTTTGTAGCGCCACCTTTTGCTGCGATTACAGCTGTAAGTTGCTTGGGGTATGTCTCTATCAGTTTTGCACATCGAGAGACTGAATTTTTTTCCCATTCCTCCTTGCAAAACAGCTCGAGCTCAGTGAGGTTGGATGGAGAGCATTTGTGAACAGCAGTTTTCAGTTCTTTCCACAGATTCTCGATTGGATTCAGGTCTGGACTTTGACTTGGCCATTCTAACACCTGGATATGTTTATTTTTGAACCATTCCATTGTAGATTTTGCGTTATGTTTTGGATCATTGTCTTGTTGGAAGACAAATCTCCGTCCCAGTCTCAGGTCTTTTGCAGACTCCATCAGGTTTTCTTCCAGAATGGTCCTGTATTTGGCTCCATCCATCTTCCCATCAATTTTAACCATATTCCCTGTCCCTGCCACCACCATGTTTAACCATATTCCCTGATGCTGCCACCACCATGTTTGACAGTGGGGATGGTGTGTTCAGGGTGATGCGCTGTGTTGCTTTTACGCCAAACATAACGTTTTGCATTGTTGCCAAAAAGTTCAATTTTGGTTTCATCTGACCAGAGCACCTTCTTCCACATGTTTGGTGTGTCTCCCAGGTGGCTTGTGGCAGACTTTAAACAACACTTTTTATGGATATCTTTAAGAAATGGCTTTCTTCTTGCCACTCTTCCATAAAGGCCAGATTTGTGCAATATACGACTGATTGTTGTCCTATGGACAGAGTCTCCCACCTCAGCTGTAGATCTCTGCAGTTCATCCAGAGTGATCATGGGCCTCTTGGCTGCATCTCTGATCAGTCTTCTCCTTGTATGAGCTGAAAGTTTAGAGGGATGGCCAGGTCTTGGTAGATTTGCAGTGGTCTGATACTCCTTCCATTTCAATATTATCGCTTGCACAGTGCTCCTTGGGATGTTTAAAGCTTGGGAAATCTTTTTGTATCCAAATCCGGCTTTAAACTTCTTCACAACAGTATCTCGGACCTGCCTGGTGTGTTCCTTGTTCTTCATGATGCTCTCTGCGCTTTTAACGGACCTCTGAGGCTATCACAGTGCAGGTGCATTTATACGGAGACTTGATTACACACAGGTGGATTGTATTTATCATCATTAGTCATTTAGGTCAACATTGGATCATTCAGAGATCCTCACTGAACTTCTGGAGAGAGTTTGCTGCACTGAAAGTAAAGGGGCTGAATAATTTTGCACGCCCAATTTTTCAGTTTTTGATTTGTTAAAAAAGTTTGAAATATCCAATAAATGTCGTTCCACTTCATGATTGTGTCCCACTTGTTGTTGATTCTTCACCAAAAAATACAGTTTTATATCTTTATGTTTGAAGCCTGAAATGTGGCAAAAGGTCGCAGAGTTCAAGGGGACCGAATACTTTCGCAAGGCACTGTATTGTTTTTCTTTATTACAGTCATACATGGATGTATTATGCTCACTAACAGGGATGTAAACAAATTTGTGCTCAACATTTTAGCTTTTTGTGTGTACGGAACATTTCTGGGATCTTTTATTTCAGCTCATGAAACATGGGACCAACACTTTACATGTTTCGTTCAGTATAGTTAGACTATTGCAGATCTGGAAAAATGATCCACCTACCATTGTTACTATGAATGGTGGATAGGGGGCAGGATAGACACTAGGATAGACTGGTAGACTATACTGACCTGCGGGATAGTAAAAGTTAGCACACGGAAAAGCGTAGTGCATAAGGGAAGTACTTAAACACCTGATATAGGGTATGTGGATGCAAGCACATGAGGAAATGTGGCTAGGGTGGAAGACATTATATAGTAAAACCTGCAAAAGAGAATGTAAACTGAGGAAAAACACACTAACCTCCCCTGTCCCCAATAAAAAACCACACAACCATCCCCACAGCAAAAACAAGTGTGACAATTTTGGTCCACCACTCCTCCCAGTAAATTGCGATATGTCCCTTAAGCAGTGGTCTCAGCTCACGTGGCACATGTTCTCTCCTACTGTGAACAATGTCCCCAAAGCCTTTGATGGTGGCGGCGCACAGGAGGGAGAAGAATTGGCACAGGATGCAAATGTCTTCTTCCCCGAATCCCAGAGGAAGAGCCTCTGGCCAGCTTGGTCCGCTGTGGACGTGCCTCTTAAAGCTTCTCATGGTGTTTATGATAGGAACTGCTAGTGATTCTTTTTCAACGTTCTGATTGGCCAAAGTGGTCACGCCTCTGACAGGCTTTCGCAGTGCACACACATAGCTTACAGTTCTTCATCATTCTCGCCACTGCCAGAAAAAAGACGGGGAAGAAACTACCATTTACATCTGGGCTGCTACACATAGACTATTTATTTTGTTTAACATTCTATGATTTTCATAGCATTTTAGTGGTCATTAAATATAATTGATTTATAATTGATCAGAATACATTTTCCAGAAGTAGTTTTACCAGCACCGTGTATTCTCAAATTGAAAAACGTTGAGAGAGCGCCGCTCCCCCGCGCTCCGGCAACATTACAACCCTGTCAATACGCCGGGATATCTGTTTGGAAAAAGGACCGAGGCGAGCTGCTGTTCCTTGGGAGAGAATTCTAAATGTCTGTGGCCAAACATCTGCATCACTAATACAGAGATATACAGTGTGCTATACTTGTACGTTACATTTAGACTAGGGGGAGCACTCTATTTTTCATATTCATACATCATTAATATTCACATTTCTTTTATTCAGAAATGTGTGTTAAATCTCTATATTTTCAATTTCACCTCTTCTTAAATCTTACTTGATTTGCATGTATCATGGTGAATTTCCAATTCCTGTGGGATTGTTGGTGTGTGTGTGTGGGAAGATAATGCGAGTATATCATGCAGCAACATTTTGGACCCGAACCATCATTTTATTTAGACAGAACAAAATGTGCAGACATTTTTGGAACTAGATGACATGGTTGAAAATGGTCATTTCATCTGAAGCACTGGTCCAGCACATCAGTCCTCCAGTATCATCCGCCCAATCACATTTGTGAAAAAGCCAATGCTGGTGTGCATCTGACTGATACTGTGTCCATTTGTGCACCAGGTTGGATTTAGGCATAACACGTCATTTTCCACACCATTTTGTCTGAAAAGTCGATTACTCTGCCTCTGCAGCCATGGATGTGTCTGGATTGAACATTTATTCTGCATGCTGCCAATAAAAGTCATAGAGGCCGGCTTCCATCAGTGTAATGATATTTCAGCCCCAGTATTAGTTCAGCACTGTTTTACACAGCAGTTTCTGCTCAATTAAAAATAGTCCATATTTAAATGCAAAGAAAATCAGTCGCCTGGTGATCCGTGTGCATTCAGATATGCTGCAGAATGGTTAAGTTATGAAGTTTGAAATTGAGTTTTTAAGCACCCCAATGCTCCACACCTTTACAGTTAGTTAGAAGAAGGGAGACCGTTCATTTGTAGCTGTGAAATGTTCCTTTGACGTTATTGATGTAGAATAGATTAACCTTTAAAAAGGTAAGTAAGTGAAATGTGAAATAGTTCATTGAGAGTCAGCCATGTAGCAAATGTGATTTTCGCCAGCAGAAAGACCTGGTAGAACATTACCCACAAACACAGAGGAAAAAAGACCTGGTAGAACATTACCCACAAACACAGAGGAAAAAAGACCTGGTAGAACATTACCCACAAACACAGAGGAAAAAAGACCTGGTAGAACATTACCCACAAACACAGAGGAAAAAGACCTGGTAGAACATTACCCACAAACACAGAGGAAAAAAGACCTGGTAGACCATTACCCACAAACACAGAGGAAAAAAGACCTGGTAGAACATTACCCACAAACACAGAGGAAAAAAGACCTGGTAGACCATTACCCACAAACACAGAGGAAAAAAGACTTGGTGAACATTACCCACAAACACAGAGGAAAAAAGACCTGGTAGAACATTACCCACAAACACAGAGGAAAAAAGACCTGGTAGAACATTACCCACAAACACAGAGGAAAAAAGACCTGGTAGACCATTACCCACAAACACAGAGGAAAAAAGACCTGGTAGACCATTACCCACAAACACAGAGGCGTGTAGGAGAAGGCCGGGGCTGGGGGCTTCATTCTGCTCTGTTTCTAAGGCCTACAGTACGAATAGCACATTTTGGAACTAAATTGCCAGTCAGAGCTTGGGAAATAAATTCCAGATAGTATCAGCCCCTGTGTGCTGGTCGTTTGGAAGTTCCGTGTCCTTCCCTCCCTCGCCACTCTCTGGCTTTATTTAGCCGGAGCTGTCATTTCCCATAAATCCTTGGGAGGAGGCGTCCGTCAGGGCTGCCAGTTCCCCTGTGTGGAGCACCTGTAACAGGGGAGGGAAGTGACAGCTCTGCCGGGGAGCTGCCGGGACGCTACCAGGTCTGTTCCATCACACCAGGGCTCCACACAGCCATCTCCACTTCTCCCTATGAGGCCTCCCTACACATAGACATAACAAACACAATATCCCAGGGACTTCAGAACAATTCACTAGCTGTAACTCAGAAATGTCAGGGAATATGGATTTCTATAGTGGTAATTGTGATGTACAGTATGTAAACATACAGTATTTATTTGTATTCAGTGTACTATTAATATTATTGTGTTTGATAGGTAAGATCTCTGGAATGACCTCATTTGGTTATCGGTGTAGGTAGCATGTACTGATATAGATTTGAATTTCTAGATAGAATGCAGTGTATTAGTCCATTTTCTTGAGAATATCCTGTCTTTAATCATTTGAGAGACTGAGTATAATCCAAATGACAAGACATCACACTGCTCTTTTCATAAAATTGTTGTTGAAATACCATTACATATTTCAACAAGCATTTGGGGGAATAAAATAGATGTACAGATGTAGGATCTTAATTTGAGACAGTTTGCTACAGCAGGAATCCTGCAACAACAGGAAATGTGAACTATTATGTGGATTATAATTCATGGCCATTTTTTGTAGGGGTTGATACATTTTTCGTAAGGGAAAATCAAGTCTGAAATTTCAGAGGAAATTACAAACTTCAGCAGCCTTTTTAAACATCAATGACACTACAAGTTTGACTTTTCCTGCAACAGGGTGATCAAATTAAGATCCTATATCTGTAGGCCCTAGCAAACTTACAGTAGGCAGCAAACCTGTTAACCAGGTTTGTTGCCTAGTTAACAGTATGTGAACCTGGTCTGCACTTGTTGTACTGCACTTGTCATCCTTGACACATCAATAAATGTCCATGGCTAAACATTTTACTGACACAAGGTCACTGTATCTGTCAATTGTCATTTCACATGGAATAATTGTTATATTATTATATTTAGAAATGTTGCTTAAAAATGTTTGTGAGGTGAAAAAATAGTCCGTCTTTTTTTCTCTCATTCAGCTGTCAGCGCACATGCTCCATCATTTTCGCTCCAGGAAATTAGAAAGGAAAAACGTTTGACAGCACAATTTCACAAAACACCGCCACGCTATCATTTCATTTTCTCCCAGACATTTTTTTCCTTTATTTATTTCATTATTGTTTTTTGAAAACAGACAGAGCGATAACAGCGGTCACTTTTTGGGTAATTTATCCTTGTTGCCGTGGCGCCGCGCTTTGCTCTCACCTTCTACAGCTTTAACCCTTTAACCCCTGGCCTACGGTGAGTAATTAGCTCGTGTGTCTTTGTCCTCTAGAAGCTGGTGAGACAGTCGCCCTGACTAGATAAAACCAGCTGATTAGCCCGTAAGCAGCTACACTATCGCACCATCAAAAGAGGAGGATTATATGTGGGAGATGACTGAGATGAATGGAAGGACAAGGACCAGCTATGTCTCCTAGTACCTAGGTTAGATCCCTGATCCACTCTGTCTGGTGTGTTCTGTGATTGAACCACTGTGTCCCTCTGGGCTACAAACCTTAGATGTCCACTGGTTCCTCCATGCCGACGTAATGCGGAGGAATAAGCACACAACACATAGCTAACCTTCCGTTACTGCTGGTGTGTTTCTGCTAAGGACACACGGCTTTGCCCTCATGTTTTTTTTATTTTTTTAACCTTTATTTAACTAGGCAAGTCAGTTAAGAACAAATTCTTATTTTCAATGACGGCCTAGGAACAGTGGGTTAACTGCCTGTTCAGGGGCAGAACGACAGATTTGTATCTTGTCAGCTCAGGGGTTTGAACTTGCAACCTTCCGGTTACCATTGTCCTTCCTCAGGCTGAAACGCTGTGAATGTTGTATGAACAAGGCAGAGAGGTTGTCTGACGTCATGCAGACGTGCTGGTTGTACATCACCAATGTCGGCCGCTGATGGCTGCTTATCTCCCAGGTATCGATTGGAGAATCACTGCGCGGGTGGACCAAAGCAGCGCAGCCAATCAATTGGGGCATTTCATTCCCCTTGAAGGTCTGCCTGTTGATCCTCACCACAGATTGGTTGTGTTCGCTGCCTGCGATACTGTGTGCTGTTTTGTTGCATTGGGTATTATGAAAAAGAGTGGGTGGAGAGTGACGAGCACTTCTGTTTTGGCAACCTGCTGCGCAGCGCTCCACACGGAGGATGTGTGTGGCATATGTGTGAGGAGGATCCTGGTGTGTTTTACACCGGCCTCAATGCATAGCACCTTGAGATCCTCGCTTTAGAGGTTAATGTGTTCGAATTCCAATTTAATTGGAAGAAATAATTTGACATAATTTCATTACTGAGGGATTTGGAGGCCAGAGGTCAACCAAACATGGAGCTTTACTGGGTAATATCCTGCTGCCAACTACTGTTCATCTGCTGTGGTTTTACTGACGGCTTTTCCCCTCCCAAGTCAAACCTCTGTCTACAATGAAGGAGATGGAGCCTTGTTGCTGGTGGCCCTGGGGCTGTGGAACACTCTTCTATGCTCTGTCCCTAACTCAGACTCACTGTCTTTCAGGCTTCACTAAACACTCCTCTTCTCAGATCATCTTTCACTTAGCCTCTACAGTTTCTTTAATTCATTCTCTCTTGGTCTTAGTTTTGTTTGTCCATCTATTGGACTGTTCACTGTTCATAGCTAGGAGTAGTGAATGTATGTTGCAACGCTTTTCATTCCTCTCATGTCCTAGAACACATCTGTGTACATATGGAGCAGCCTTGAGACTGAAATACCTAAATATAGAATTTATAATCATAATTATTATCAAAGCAGTGGATAAGCAGGTTTGCTCATAAGTATAAATGACCTACAGCACATTTACACCTCTATATTTTTGTACAAATCATTGGAATAACCCTTGTTTTCTAGCATTTTCTTACTATGGTAAAACTGTATTATTGTCATTATTACCATTGTTCTGTTGATACATTATTACCATTGTTCTGTTGATACATTATTACCATTGTTATATTGATACATTATTACCATTGTTCTGTTGATACATTATTACCAGTGGTATATTGATACATTATTACCATTGTTCTGTTGATACATTATTACCATTGGTATATTGATACATTATTACCATTGTTCTGTTGATACATTATTACCATTGGTAAACCCCTACAACTCATCCAGAAAGCCGCAGCCCGTCTGGTGTTCAACCTTCCCAAGTTCTCTCACGTCACCCCGCTCCTCCGCTCTCTCCACTGGCTTCCAGTTGAAGCTCGCATCCGCTACAAGACCATGGTGCTTGCCTACGGAGCTGTGAGGGGAACGGCACCTCAGTACCTCCAGGCTCTGATCAGGCCCTACACCCAAACAAGGGCACTGCGTTCATCCACCTCTGGCCTGCTCGCCTCCCTACCACTGAGGAAGTACAGTTCCCGCTCAGCCCAGTCAAAACTGTTCGCTGCTCTGGCCCCCCAATGGTGGAACAAACTCCCTCACGACGCCAGGACAGCGGAGTCAATCACCACCTCCCGGAGACACCTGAAACCCCACCTCTTTAAGGAATACCTAGGATAGGATAAAGTAATCCTTCTCATCCCCCCCCCTCCCTAAAAGATTTAGATGCACTATTGTAGTGGCTGTTCCACTGGATGTCATAAGGTGAATGCACCAATTTGTAAGTCGCTCTGGATAAGAGCGTCTGCTAAATGACTTAAATGTAAAATGTAAATGTGGTATATTGTTTTGTTGTGAAATAGAATAGGTTGGTTGTAATTGTCTGATGATTCTCATTCAGCCTGTCTAGGATATTGCATCAGATTGTGGCCAACATGTCTTTGTTCAAAACCAGGACGCACAAATGTTTAATATCACAATACCTACAACATGTTCATTTCACTATGCTTAATTGAGCAGTGCTGAAGGTCAGATGTTTTAAGAGAAATATCCTGCCATATAAAACCATAAGTCATTTGACCCTGGGAGAGCGAGGAAACCAAACTTTTTTCTATAATACACTTTTGGAATTGAAGATGAACAAAAGCCTGTTATGTCTGTTATGTGTGGTTCTGCCGGCTCCGCAGAGTTGACTGTTTGCATAATATCTTCCTCATAGGTCTCCTTAACCTTTGCAGAAGGCTTATTGACTGGATAACCTTGCACAGAGCTAGCAGAGGGAGGACAGGAGATGATGAGCACGCTGAGGGAAGGGAAGGCGGCCCGGCCCACATGGAGCCTAGCTTCAACCGCCCCCAGCCCACCCTCCCACCCCCGCCCGCCAGCCAGCCGAGCTCTGCACAGCTACACCTCAACCAGCTCTCTCCCAGCCTGACCTTTGCCTTCTGATCTCTGTTACCATGGAGAAGCCCACAATACTGTGTGTTCTAGCGCTGAAGACGCATAATAGTGTAGCACAATGTGCCTTTAATATACTCCCCACTGCAAATGTATGAGGAAGAATTGACCAGAGAGAGAGTTGGAGTGAAAGCGGGAGAGCAAGTGAATGAATTGTGTAGCTGAAGGTTGAAATTGGTGGACAGTCTAGAGCTGCAAACGGCCACATACTGTAATGTAAGGCTTATTATCTCTATTGTCCAGAGGAGTTCCTAATGGTTGTCTCGTTCAGAGGGGCCTACACTACGTCAATTTCTTTGGTGTATAATAATTCGGGAAGATTTCCGATTTTGTTGGATTTTGATTAGATTTACAAGCCCTATTTTGGTGAAATGAAATCAAAACTAAATGATTCCATGTTCTCTGAAAAGCTTTCAAACAGAATAAGCTAGCATTCACATCAAAACACGAGCAATTTTGTAACCAGCATGACATGTTCTACGCAAATAGGTATTGGATATTTTATAGAGCATCGCAGTAGTCCTTGGAAAAAAGCTATGGATGGTTACATCAGCTCTCCTGGAAATATATCATCAATAGATGATGATTTCTGGTTTATACAATAACAACCATGAAGTGATTCATGTCTGGTCTGTGGGCAGCTTTGAATCCTATTACAAATGGTTTGTACCAGTAACCTGTGTGGGAGGGAGACTGGAGGTGGGTCAGGAGTAGAGACAAGACAGAGCTGTCGAGATACAGAGAACCATCCCTCACTCCTCACTGTAGTGGTTAAAGGGCATCCAGGCTCTTAAAGAAGACATTAGCATTTAGATTTGAGACGCTCCCCTCCCCTAACCGCCGTAGAGGGACAGTGACTGGGGTGCATCACCAGCACACACTACAGACTTTTAGGCCTTGAGTAGGCCCAAGTGGCAGCTCCCAGCTCCCTTCACCTGATCAATCTCTCAATAGGCCCAGATTGCTTTGGATGACCTCCTTGTGATGAGGCAGGATTGGCCATACTGATGCTCTCCAATCGATAGCAGATGGCATCATGGCTCATCAACAATGAAGTGCTTTTAATGGAGGTCAGGGCAGGGAAAAATCTATTCATTTTCATTTGTAAATTGCAGATGACAAGATCCTAATCAAGGTACATTGGTATCAGCTAACTGGGCCTCTCTCTATGACCCCCCCCCCCCCAGTTGACTGACTCTTACTTTCTCTCCATCTATCTCTCTCCCCATCTCTCTCTCTCTGATCATTTGTATTCATGAGCATGCTGAATCCAATCCATATAGACATTTGGCATCACGCATGCCTATAAATGTACACATTTCACATCAGATAAAGACAAACTTTATCTCATGGTGTCAGGCCTCCCTTTTTCAGATGCATCTCCTCAATGTCCCTCAGTCAGGGTGATGTCATTCCATGCTCCTTTGCCAAGGCAGCTCAGCTCACTCAGAGAAACGCCCTTCCACATGTTTCACCTCATTAACCGATGATTGAAAAGATGACAAATATGACATGTGCAATTTATTATCTTAATGAATTCACTCTCCTCTGTCAGAGACAGGTAGGGCAGCGGAGCTATGGACTCGACGGGTTTGGTGAGATGTTGTGATTGTAGGAAAGTGAACACGGTGTGGAATGCTCCGATTAGTACAACAAGGCTGCTTTTTCCCACCTCTCTTTCCATCTCCGATCAATTTGTCTCAAAATCAAATCAAATTGTGTTTGTCACATGTGCCGAATACAACTGGTGTAGACTTTACCGTGGAATTCTTGTTTACGAGCCCTTCTCAATGATGCAGTTTAAAAATAATAATACAAATAAAATAGTAATACAAGGAATAAAATAAAATACACAATAAGGGAGTTATATACAGGGAGTACCAGTACCAGATCAATGTGCAGAGGTACGAGGTAGATATGTACATGAAGGCCGGGTAAAGTGACTAGGCATCAGGTTAGATAATAATAAGAGTAAAATAAAGAACAGAGTAGCAGCAGCAAATGATGAGTGGAAAAGTGTGCGTGAGTTTACGTGTGTGTTATGTGTATGTATGTGTGTTTGTGTTGTGCCGGTATGCGCGTTTGTTATGTGCGTGTGTGTGTATGTAGTGTATATAACCACAGTAATATGCACAGAGGGGATATTTTCATCATTGCAATTGGAATGGAATGTGGTCTTCTGTTGTGATTGTGCACAGACGAACCTGGTTGCCCTTGTACCTAGTGCATGTCGTGAGGGAGGCCATGCACTGCCCATGGTGTGTGAAGACTTTGAATAGTGGAGAGAAGGGGCAGGTCCGGGGGACACTGTCTGCGCAGAAGGCATCGTGCTTGCTGAGCTGTGACCAATCCAATGGGCACTGGAGATCGCTGCACACCTTTTCAAATGGATTACGCCCTTTCTTTTCCACAGAGTGAAATTGCCCCAAAAAATATTCTGTCATTGTTGTCCTGAATGGGAAATAGGTCACAGCCATTATAGAAATATTCAAGTCAAGGATAGTGACAATGAAATAGAAATATGTGTGTTTTTGTCTGCTCTGAAAGCACTGGAAAGGTGTCGGACTCTGTTTAGAGGAGAACTTGCCGAAAACCCTTTAGTTCAAGTTCTGTTGTAGCCTCGTCAAATGTAGCTAGAGAAGTGTATCAGTGAATGATTGAGAATAATCAGTAAAGAGTGGCAATGGTATAATCCTCCACGGGAAAGACAAGCACCCCGTCCCCTTCAACCCCCCTTTCTTTTTCAGTCTCTGAAGTGTCCCCATTGATTTATCACTATTCTATTTTTAGGTACATGAAACGGTAGTTGATTCATTGGAATTAACAATGACTCATGTGTAGCAAGCATCAGAGATATCAGAAGCTAGATTGAGAATCAGTCATATCAACCCCCCTATTATTTATTACACTGTATTTCTCCCACTGCATAAACGCACTCACTTTTAACTGATGACATCTCTTATTATTAAAGTGGTACCCCTTTGAGTTAAAGCTCAAGTCCCCTGCTCTGTCTCAACCCACCCTCTTTAGAACCTGAGAAAACCAACAAACCCTCCACTGAAACGCTCTCCTTTCCCTATGTTCTAGAGCCACCCACTAGCAGAGACCTGGTGGGTACAGCGGAGGAAGGGAGTATTGCCCACGCTATCCATGAGGGTTGGCAGCGGTCTGGGTAGCGGGGTTGGCTTGTCATGCCTCTCTGCTGTCTCTGGTGTCATTTGATCGCAGCGTGGGTGCTGGGGGTGTGCCGTGATCGGCAGGGATTAGGCAGAGCGACAGAGCAGATCACGGCTGTATCGGTGGCAGCCATGGAGGTAATCCCTATGTGCCTGCCTCAGGACACTGCTGTGGCTCTGCCTGACTCTCTCTCTTCATATGGAGCTGTTTGTCTGGGTTTTGTTTGGTTGTGTACCACCTCTGCTGGCCTCCACAAGGTGGGCCCCATGTTCACTACATGGACACTGAGAGCCTGCCACTACGTAACCATACTATCTAAACACCATGTTAACAGGATCAATGCAGTGCACTGTCCCTTCACCCAGTATTGTGTCATCACTGAAAGGAATTATGATTCAATTCACCCATGACTATGAGCTATGACAAGAGAATCATGTTATGTCTGAATGATAGACTATTATTATTATGAGGTTTATATGTAATGGTTTCCAACATGAGGGCTGTTGACAAGTCTGACCTGGTTACATAATATTTCGTTGCCTTCTTGAATGTAACCACATCTCAGACAACAACAGATGCACAATGACTCAATGCTGTATAATACAGTATGTGTTATTAATGACAAAAAGTGAAATAGCTGGAAACCATTTAAAGCAGTATTTTGGGAATCATTTTTAGGAAATAGTGTTATGGCTTAATTCCGTATGGAAAACAACAAACTAGTTTTATATCCATTTACAACCGGAACCTTCCAGAACATTTTAGATATGCCACCTATCCTTTATCACACCATATAGACGGGTTGGTTGTTTACAAGCCAAACCAAACGTGTGTTCAACTATGGGGCAAAACAGATTGTTGACAACATGTAAGCAATATTTCATCTCCAATGTTTATTGAAAACATAAATACATTTGCACAATGAGCACTTATTGTCTCTCAAATACATTGTTACAGTTGTTGGTTAGCTAGCTAGCGAATTTGAGACATATTAGCATTGACAAGAAATCAGTCAAAACAAGACATTGTATCAAGAACAAGATGAAACGAGCTAAAACGATTCCCCACGTGGAGGTTTCTTGTCATTCTTGCTAGCAATCTGCTCATCCAGAATCACAAGGACATGCTGACTTCTGCCCTATGGAAGCGCGCACATCGTTTTTGTGACATTGTCAGCTAACCCATCTATAAACAGTACATTTATTTAAAGGGATAGTTTGGGATTTTTGCAATGAAGCCCTTTATCTACTTCCCCAGAGTCAGATGAACTCGTGGGTACCATTATGATGTCTCTGCATTCAGTTTGAAGGAAGTGCAGTTACTGAACTATCCCTATAACAACCCTCCCTCTAACCAGTGTTTCATATTAATAATTCATTTCTCCCGCTGCCCCCTAAGGAAGGTATTGTGACAATGTATGGCACTTCAAACCTAGAAAATATGACATCGTTCCAGCATCCCGCTCTACATGATAATAACATTGTTTTGATTTTAAAAAATATGTGTGAAATATTAACAAGGAGTCCACAAGCTCCTACTTTACCAGCCGCCATACTGCGATGAATGACAACTCAGTGTGAGGATGAGTTTGGAACACAGGAGTGATGGTTGCTGATAATGGGCCTCTGTACGCCTGTGTAGATATTCCATAAATAATCAGCTGTTTCCAGCTACAATAGTCATTTACAATGTTAACAATGTCTACACTGTATTTCTGATCAATTTGATGTTATTTTAATTGACAAAAAATGTATATTTCTTTAAAAAACAAGGGCATTTCTAAGTGACCCTAAACTTTTGAACGGTAGTGTGTAGCACCCCCTCGCTAAAACATTTTCTGCCAAAAAAAAACAAAAGAAAAGGGAACATTTTCATCTATCACAATAGCGCAAGCCCAGACACAGTAAAGACAAACCAAGGAACATCCGGATGCTCAGGGGAGCATTAAAAGTTTTCTGTAGTCCTTGGCAAAGTAATGTGGGATGACAGTGAGGGAGGGTAGGAGGGAGGGAGGGGTTGCTTCCTGGTGGCACCTGTTCACCCAGGCTGTGAGACAGAGGGGTGGCCTTCCGTCCAGGAGTGTGACTTCCTTCCCCTTGGCACACTGGGTAATAGAGATCAGTAATTGGGAGCTATAAATCCTGGCTGGGGACAAGGTAGGTCAGAACAGGCTGATTACTTAGGCATTACAGTCAATCTAAGCAAGCCTTGAATTGAAATATTTGGTGAGGTGGATTCTCATTATGGGGGTGAGTGCATGTATGCGTTTGCGTGGAGTGGTAGGGGCCAAGGTCCTCTTCTCGTCCCCCTCCTATAATGACATTATGCAATGCTCCAATGCCCTCGACCACAAGTCTCGTAAACTTTGCAACAAATGTATTTCCTCATCCCTGTAGTTTTATATGATTTTGGGGGGGATTGTCAGAAAGCAGCCGAGGGCCCTCCTGGAGTTCTAAAACCTTTCCAAAGAACCGGCTCTTCAGAGCATTAAGGATATCTCCATATGTTGCACATTCACTGCAGGTCTAGTGTTAGAGCTCTGTAACGACTACTATTGAATCCTTCAACACAACAAAACTTCCCCATCTGTTTATTATTTGTTTAATCTGTAGCTACACTATATACACCACCGTTGAAAAGTTTGGGGTCACTTAGAAATGTCCTTGTTTTTGATAGAAAAGCACATTTTTGGTCCATTAAAATAACATCAAATTGATCAGAAATACAGTGTAGACATTGTTAATGTTGTAAATTACTATTGTAGCTGGAAACGGATGATTTTCAATGAAATATCTATATAGGCGTACAGAGTCCCATTATCAGCACCCATCACTCCTGTGTTCACAAACAAATCAGTTTCTTTTGAAACTCGTCAGCTTATTCTTGTTCTGAGAAATTAAACCTATTCCAAGGAAAGAAATTGCCAAGAAACTGAAGATCTCGAACTACGCTGTGTAATTCTCCCTTCACAGAACAGCGCAAACTGGCTCTAACCAGAATAGAAAGAGGAGTGGGAGGCCCCGGTGCACAACTGAGCAAGAGGCCAATTATATTAGAGTGTCTAGTTTGAGAAAAGTCCTCAACTGGCAGCTGCATTAAATAGTACCTGCAAAACACCAGTCTCAATGTCAACAGTGAAGAGGAAACTCCGGGATGCTGGCCTTCTAGGCAGAGTTCCTCTGTCCAGTGTCTGTGTGTTCTTTTGCCCATCTTAAACTTAAATTTTTATTTGCCAGCCTGAGATATGGCTTTTTCTTTGCAACTCTGCATCCTGGAGTCGCCTCTTCACTGTTGATGTTGAGACTGGTGTTTTTGGGTACTATTTAATGAAGCAGCTAGTTGAGGACTTGTGAGGCGTCCGTTTCTCAAACTAGACACTCTAATGTACTTGTCCTCTTGCTCAGTTGTGCAACAGGGCCTTCCACTCCTCTTTCTATTCTGGTTACTTTCTTCTGAAACTCGTCAGTCTATTCTTGTTCTTTGAAATTAAGGCTATTCCATGTGTGAAATTGCAAATAACTGAAGATCTGGCACAACGTTGTGTATGACTCCCTTCACAAAACAGCACAAACTTTGTTTCTGGCCATTTTGAGCCTGTAATCGAACCCACAAATTCTGATGCTCAAGATAATCAACTAGTCTAAAGAAGGACAGTTTTATATCTTGTTTAATCAGAACAACAGTTTTCAGCTGTGCTAACATAATTGCAAAAGGGTTTTCTAATGATCAATTAGCCTTTTAAAATGATAAACTTGAATTAGCTAACATAACGTGCCATTGGAACACAGGAGTGATGGTTGCTGATAATGGGCCTCTTTACGCCTATGTAGATATTCCATAAAAAATCAGCACTTTCCAGCTACAATAGTCATTTTCTACATAAACAATGTTTACACTGTATTTCTGATCAATTTGATGTTATTTTAATGGACAAAAAATATGCTTTTCTTTCAAAAACAAGAACATTTCTAAGTGACCCTAAACTTTTGAATGGTAGTGTATGTGTACACGTCTTCAAATTAGTGGTT